>NW_019394603.1:0-68711 GCF_000612105.2 Orussus abietinus | reverse complement strand
GGTGAAAGCTAACGTACGAAATCAGAGGGCAGCACACGGTACGATCGCGCGACTCTGCCCGTGAGCAATCTCCCAACTCATCTCTGGCAGTGGCACCCCCCTGGTCTAGATATATATGGTTTAAGGCTGAAAACTGGCCAACGTAGTCCGCCATCTTTTCTCCGAAGACCTTGCAGAAAGTCAGGTGGTCGCGAGTTGAGTATTTCAGCGGCTATAGGTTAGGCTGCTTCCGCCTGAGTCCACTACCCTTGGATGCCGTCACCTTTGAGGGATATGGGCGACTATTAAAAGAAATTGTGGATACATCGGCGAAGATTGGACGCGGTGCGACACGCGGTGAGTGCGTCGCGGACAAAATTGTTCGCCGATCAATCGACAATCAGGAGGAATCGAGTGTCGATATAAATTGGTTAACCGCCGCGGTTTTTCATCGTTGCGCTAAGGCGTCTTCCCGATTTCCATGAAAAGGCTGGCTTGGAATTGAAAGACTGCTAGAAAAGGCCCAAAGTCGTGGAAATAAAATTAACGACGGGCGCGTTCGCTCGATCGCCTTGTTAAGAGGTACTTTATTCGTTGTTTATCATAGAGCCCAAGGCTCGGGAGAGCGGCAAGATGGGTAGGTCCAGATCTCGCACGAAATCGCCTAGCAGCAGGCGGAGACATAAAAGCAAACACTCCCACAAGCGCTCGAAATCAAGGGAGAAACGATCCAACAGCAAGTATTCAGAAAAGCCAAAAGAACGCAGCTCCAAATCGAGGTAAGACTAATTTATTCTGACTCGTGTGGTCGATGTTTAGGTTTGGAGTTTTCGTGGTTAGTTTTGCTACCTCGTTAAAGGATATCGATTGGATTAATTGATTTGTATCTCCGGACATGTGTTAAAGTTCAGGTATATAATATATAGATTTTATTCTACTTGTTTAATTTTGCTTTGCAAGTATACAAGAGCATCCGGTATAGCGATGAGTTAGAATAGAAATCTCAGAGCCGAAATGGAGCACATGGAATAATATTTTCATTACATTCCGTTATAGAAAACGATCTCACTCCGCATCGTCCAGCAGTGGGTCGGACATATCCGACGACGTTCACGTAGTTGGGCACAAGAAACGCTCCTATCGTGAGAGGGAGCGCAAAATGGACGAGGTGGAGAGGCTGGCAGAGATGGAACGACAGAGGTACACTTAGGAGCTTCATTGTTGCGTTTACCTGTAATCGAGCCGATCTCTATGATCCGTATTTCGACTATGTTATTAGGAAAAAGAAAGAATTAGGAAACAAGGTCTTCGCCACGTGCGCGGTCGGGTAAGATCATGTATAAAACCTTCAGAATTTCATGTCTCAAGCAGCTGTGGCGATTCCTTTTGAGATCGTCGTGTCGACTCGATACGCCGGTATCTCCACGACGATATCGGCATCAAGACGTATATATTTTCAGGAGGCAGCGCGAGGTGGAGCAAAAGATGGTCGAGGAGGAGGCGGCGAAGCGCATCGAAGAGCTCGTGCAAAAGCGAGTCGAGGAGGAACTGGAGAAGCGCAAGGAAGAGATCGAAGCGGAGGTCCAAAGGCGCGTCGAAGAGGCTAAGAGGGCAATGGAGCGACAGATGATGGAGGAGATGGAGTGGCGCCAGGCGAAGCTCCGCGAGGAGGAGAAACGTAGAGAGGTAAGACCGATCCAGAGAAACATTGGCCGACACTAAGCCCAAACGCTGTTGCTGGTGGCGAACAACGAGCTTTCCCCTACGATCGATGGTTGGCCCTGGTCGGTGTAAGAAGTTCCTCTCCGGATGATGTACCGAGAAGCTGCGTAGCTTCTTTTCTCCTCACCGGAGACCGAAGGAGGATTCTTCCTTTCCTCGAAGTTCCATCGGCTGCCCTGGTCTTTTCCTGGAGAGGACCCTTCGACGGGCGCCATCGTCGTAGAGGTAAGCCTCGATGGCGCCGCGACGTCGCAGCGTTTGGGCTCGCTCGCACCAGGAAGCACTACGTCGCGTCGCCTCGGCTTCCCCCAGCGTATCCTCCGACGTCGCGAGATCCCTAAGGGGCTTCCCCGCGCGAACGCTGCGAGTAATACACTCTGGAGGAGCGTCTCCTCGAGGCTCGACCTTGAGGCCGCTAATGGACTAATCGATGGACTCTAGGGACATGCACTCGGACCCTCGGGATCGAGATGGACCTGTGCTATCGCGTCTAGTGACCCACCAGATACATTTGTTAATTAATCCTTACACCTAAGCCCGATCCGTTTCTCTCGCGGTCGGTCGAGCGAGAACGCGCGATAAATTCTTTTCCATTTTCTCACGTGCGAGTAAACGCCGTTTGATCACGGTTACCTGAGGAGAGAGGCTATGTTCGCACGTTGGGTGTTCCGATGGACCTGGGTGAGCCCTCTCTGGATCGTTCGGAGGAGAACGGGCACCACGCAGGACCTTTGGCACTCATCGCGCGCGCTTCCTCGGACAGAAAGGACGCGTCGTGGTTGCCAGAGGACATCCCGAAGCACGACGAGAGGACGGCAGCTTGAAAAACTTAATCAGAAACTGGCTTGAATTTCGCGTCAAATTTATTTTGAGGTTATTTGCGTACTCGCATGTGTATCTTAGTTGAGGTATTTAATGATCAATGGAAAACGGAACCTTTGAAACATGATTATTGATGGAAATGTTTATATATTTTTTGGAAGTGAAGGAATTGTTAACGAAAACTTTTCTAATAGTTTATTGGTTGTATTTCTCTAGTGAAACGGAATTAACTAGTTGCCGAGGGCAAAGTAAATGGCAAATTCTGTGACTGTTAATGCTGTAATTGGGATATGAAGGCGGAATTTCTTTATCTTTTTTAAATAATTTTGAGGTAATATTTTGTAAAGTTCGCGGAGAGACGCAGCAGCGTTTTACGCCAAGTTCGTTATAGGCTTTCTTTTTAAAATGAGCCCTCGGATTTTATTGAAGGATTTTGATCCTAGGTCCTATCGTACGTAACCAGCGGAAAGTTTTTATTTCAAACGTTAAAGAAGATTCAGTGTTGTCTCGAGCCAAGAACATTGCTCTTTATTGTTGGGAATGAAAGCCTCCTATTTGCCATGACTTTACTTAACAATTAAACACCTCGTATTCATGAGATGAGATCTTTCTCTTTGAAACTTTCCGATACGCGGTTGCGTCTCGCGCCAAGTATATTACACATCTACTTCGGGATCGAAGGTTTCATTTTCTTCCAGACTTTTTTTTAACAATTAATTACCTCGCATTCACTAAGCGAGATTATTCTCTCCAAAGCTTTACAAAACCTGGTTGTATCTCACGCCAAGCACATTACAATTCTACCCCTTGATCAAAAGTTTTATTTTCTTCGAAACTCACTCTAACAATTAATCTCGTCGCGTTCGTAAAATGAGATTCCTTCTTCCGAAGCTTTTCAAAACGCAATTGCGTCTCGCGCCAAGTACATTAGACTTCTGCCCCGAGATCGAAAGTTTGACTTTCTCCGAGTGCCTTTCTAACAATAAATTTCCCCGCATTCGCAAAACGAGATTCCTTTCTCCAAAGCTTTGCGAAACGCGGCTGCGTCTCGCGCCAAGTACATTACATTTCTGTCCCGAGATCGGAAGTTCTATTTTCTCCGAAGCTCACTCTAACAATTAATCTCCCCGTATTCGCAAAACGAGATTCCTTTCTCCAAAGCTTTCCGAAACGCGGCTGCGTCTCGCCCCAAGTATCCTCTACTTGGCCTCGTCTCTTGGACCTCGGGACGGCGACCGGCCGGGCCAGAGGGTCCTGCTCGAGGAGCATTCGCAGCTCCGCGGACGCTCCTCGAAGAGCGAGCACGAGCGGGCCCGTGGTCCTCTCCTCGCGCGGATGTCCTCTCGCCAGAACGAAAAGCACCGCCGGAACCGGGGCCCCTCCCGTCCCGCCTCGCTCTCCGGCCCCCTGGGGCTGCTCGATTGGTCGGGATCGGGCCGGGTGCACTCCTGAAAGCCGGGCCCGGGAAGAGAGAGAGAGAGAGAAAAGAGAACGACCGGAAAGAAAGAGAGAGAGAGCGCTTGAGGGAGAGAAAGAGTGAGAGAGAGAGAGAGAAAGATATCAGAGGAAAAGGAAAAGAGAAATATCGAAAAAGCATTAGAGATCCCCCGTAGGAACGAGTAGCACGACCTAGCGAATATGTAGGTCGCCTTCCTAACTGACTACCAACAGAAGATGCCGGTATTTTACTCACTGCCGAGTGATTCTCGATGAAGAAGGCATCCCCTGCGTGCTGGCGCGCGAGGCTCCACTCAGGTATTATCCACTTTATATTTATATTTATATCTATATATCTATATATACATATATCTATCTATATACTCAGTATATTCATAATATTCATATATTTTCATACACGCTCATGGGTCACCAGTAAACACGTTTCACGCAGCCCTGCCACGCTTAAGGAACTCGTCGGAAAGTGGAACCCAGAAATCGGGTGGAGTTAATAATGACGGACGAAGAGAATGGAGGAACTCGAGGAAGAAAATTCATGACGTGGAGATCATTGTTTCCTCTCTCTTTTTCTTTTTGTTAAAGACTTTCAGTCACTTTTTGAAAAAAATTAGTGATCGGAGTGTTTTTAATCGTTCACCGGATGGGGATTAAGTTCATGAGTTTGGTTAACCAATAGGCTCGTATAAATGATAAAGGCAACGTTTAAAGGGAAAAGGGATCAATCTTTTATGGGGGCGTTTTCTTTAGGATTAATTATAAGCCACGAATTAATTAAGTGATGTTTTGTTAATTGAATCGCCGATGTTATTGGAAACTCGTTGGAAATAAGGATATCGCGTTAATGAAATCGTATGAGTTTAAGGTGAAGTGAAACACGTTGAGGGACTTGATCGACGTTGGTAAAAAAGGTTTTTCTAAATACCTACGTTGCCGATGTTCGTTTTTATACCGACAGTTGGGTCGAATTATGTTGAGTATTGTACTAAATGGCATACTCTATCTGTGGTTTTCGTACAATAATTATAAAGAAATCGAAGTAAAACTCCAGAAATCCCCTGAATTCATGGTTTCCGAGGCCCTAATTGACTGCAGAGTGATCCCCTGCGCCATCTGTGATTTCCAAGTCAACTAACTTTTCACTCCGAGACCTTGTGTTGCCATCATTTTAACGTAGAAGCGCGTAAGACTCTTTTTTGCCTTTATCACGTTCAAATGCGAGTTTCTCGATTACCAGAGTGTTCTACGTTGTCGTACAATTGTCCCGATCCTTTCGTTTCTCATATTGGAGCCTTCGATAATTGTATATTGATCGAAATATGACAGCTCGATGCCATTTTATTTCTGGTCTGGGCTAAGTTAAAAAATGCTTTCGGAAAATCCAATTTTTGAATGTGTCAGGACAATTCTTAGGTGATCACGAGTTATGTGCCAAAGTTTCGGACAGTTTGGTCCAATACCTTGAAAAAAACATTGTCTTATTGGAATCGACTGTGATTTGAGGGGGGTTTTACTTCACCTTAACGCGTGCAAACTTGGCGTTAAGGACTCGGTGACGTTTGCGCATACGTATAGCTTCGCGCATGATAAAATTTATTTGCCGCGAACTCTACCGAGTTTCCTAATAACGAATTAACCGTTAAAATGTCGCATTTGATCGTTTAAATCAATCGAAATAACCGAACATTGTCTTTTCCGTCCTCGGGTTTCTACTAAATTGCGATTTGCTCGATATAGTCGATAATGCTATGTTTATATCAGTGATATTGACACAGATTTTGTCCAGTGTAAACGAAAAACCGATTTAAGCGTCCTGGCGTATCGAGGTTACGTGAAATCTTTATACATACTTATATGCACATACAAACTGACATCCATTTGCATACTATCATCTAGGCTCGCCGAGGTCAAGGTCAGCCTGTCTCAAACAGAAAGACAGGGAATTCGAGCTCTAAGAAGGGATCCTGTCTTCCGGTTAGAGATCAAGGTCAACCTGTCTCAAACGGGAAGACGCGGATCTCTACCCTGAAGAGAAGCCACCGCGTCCTCCACCTCGACGGGCCGACCTTTGCCGGGAAATCCGTTTAATTTGACCGTATCTTTGTTAAACAAGAGCAGGAGAAAAGGGTGAAAGAGGGAGGGAGAATGAGAGAGAGAGAGAGAAAGAGAGGGAGGAAGAAAGGAAGAGACGTTCACGTTTTCCTGTTTGACCTTGCCCCGCCCCGTTGTAAAAGGTTCCTTAGGATGTATAACACTAGGCTGTTGGCTAGCGGCACTGTGTTGGTTTTTTGTCGACATGAACGGTGTAATAACGATCAGCAGTGCGACCAGCGGTGTCGTTGCGTTGTGTGAACGTACGTTGTTGTCGTTGTAGGAGGAAGAGCGGAAAAAGCGCGAGGAGCTTGAGAGGATCATGGAGGAGAACAACAGAAAGATCGAGGAGGCCCAGAAGAAGCTGGTGAGTGGCTGCGCATTTTCTTTGCCCCTCTTTTCTTTTTAATTACTTTACATCTTTTTGCCTTTGCTATTTAAGGTAAGCCTGAAAATTCATCTCCAATGGACGAGCTTACCGACGATGCAGTTCTTTAGAGTTCTTCGGGGATTAGGATGAAAGAAATTCGGCGTGGAAGTCTTAGGGCAACGTCGCTGAGTATTTGCATTCGGGATCTTGTGGGCGATTGAAATATTAGGTTCATGCATAAGTAATGGCATCTTTGACACGTTACGTCCCGCGTAAAAAAAATCGTCATTATGCATCAACCTAATGGATGCGACGTTAATACATAAGTAATGGCGATTTTAACATGTTACGTTACGTGTAGGAAGACGCCATTACTTATGCATCAACCTAATAGATTCGAAGTTAATGCATAAGTAATGGTGATTTTAACATGTTACGTTACGTGTAAAAAGACGTCATTACTTATGCATTAATGTAATAGACTCGAAGAACCGAAGAATGTCTTTGCCAGCTGAACGAAAAAGGTGAAATAAGGAGAATCGATACTCTTCGAAAAAGAACGTGTTTCACGCTCTTCACATATCGTGTTATTTCAAAAATGGTTGAATGCTTTCTCGTTCTGGATGCTTTCCAATTTCTGAAAGCAAGGAGAAACTGCAATCGTCGGTATACCTAGTCCTGACGAGCTCTCATTTCCAGAGTTCTTTAGTAGTCCTGCAATTACAACTGACTATCGCGTAAATTTTCAGGAAGAAATGCCTCTTTTTCAGTCATTAATGCTTTAGTTTTAAACTTTTTCTTTAATCCTTTCGCTATGACAGTCCGTCGTTTTGACATAGTCTCGTTAAAATCATAAACGTAATGCATAATGGTAGGACGAAAAAAAAGCGTAGAGGTAAGAAATAGTATATCTCATTAAATTCGTAAACGTTATGCATAATGGTAGTAAGAAAAAAAGTGCGTACAAATACGAAATAGTACATCGTGTATCAAGGATATAAAGGATATAAATCCGTAAACGTAATGCATAATGGTAGGACGAAATAGTACATCTCATTAAATTCGTAAACGTAATGCACAATGGTAGTAAGAAAAAATGTGCGTAGAAATGCGAAATAGTACATCTCATTAAATTCGTAAATGTAATGCATAATGGTAGTAAGAAAAAAAGTGCGTAGAAGTACGAAATAGTACATCGTGTATCAAGGATATAAATTCGTAAACAATATATAATGGTAGGATGAAAAAAGAGCGTAGAAGTACGAAATAGTACATCTCATTAAATTCGTAAATGTAATGCATAATAGTAGTAAGAAAAAACGTTCATAGAAGTACGAAATAGTATATCATGTATCAAGGACATAAAGAAGGTCTTTTTAACGAGGGTGAAGTTTCCGTCCTCGCTTCGTTCGATGGCGACGATTATACTAATTAAAACGACCCTCTTTACGCCCTTGATACCTCAATATACTGTTTCATATCACGTACACGATTTCTTATTACGTATCACGATTGCCTATTATATGGGCGTAAAGTATTGCATTTCGAGCGTGATAACGTCAAAAGGGGAAGAAGTTCATTATTTACCCCTGACGTCGCCCGTTCAGAGGTGAATAATTGAATAAACATCAATGAGGTGACATTATCAGAGAATCGGAAATCACACGTGTGCTACAAGAAACCTCTACAATCATGCACTCGTTATAGTAAATAGCGTACGTACCAAGAGGGAGGATATTCGGAAGGATTACTCATTGTGAAAAGTCCCTCGTTTCCCCCTTGGTACATAATGTACTAATTACGGACAAGACCTTGATACAGCGACGATTACATAGGTACTTATTATTTCAGTAAGTGGGATACATTTGGGGTGATTAGAGTCACCCGTCGTACATGAATGGCGTTTATAAACAGCGACTATAATCCCCAGTCGTAGCAAAAGGGTTAAAGATCAATTGCGCTAATCGGCCTTGAATTTTACGTAAAGTAAATCTAAGTCCAATTATTCACTAATCGGTCAATCGTTTTTCCAGGCCGAGGAAAGACTCGCGATGGTCGAGGAGCAGCGGCTCATGGAGGAGGAGAGGCAGCGGATGAGAAAAGAGCACGAGAAGCGAGTCAAGGAGGAGCAGAAGAAGATCCTGGGGAAGAACAACTCGAGGCCGAAGCTGTCCTTTACCCTGAAGCCGGTTACGTGAGTCTCTGTACACCCCGCGTGCGGCAGTAAGCGAGACACGAGCGCGACGACAACGAGCTTTCCCCTGAGTCCGACCCCAGGGCCAGGGTGGTCGTCGATGTGGCTCTTCAAGGTCGCGGCCGCGATGACATGATGTCACGCAAGCGACACCATCTCCGGGCCGAAACGCGTGGTCTTCCGGGCATGGTTTCCTCAGAAGCGGTTTTCTCAAAAAAGGAGGAAGACGGGAAAGGAAGATAAAGGGAGGAAGCATGAAAGCGAGCGATGCATCGGAGCAATCTGTAAATGACCTCTTACGGACCGAGCTTACCGACATTGCAGACTCGTGATTGCATCTTTGAGATCGAGAGAGATATCGCTTGGAAATTTGGGTACTTAGAGGTCCTGAATTACTTTCGAATGGGACCGTTTGGTTGCAAGGATATATGGTAAATGGTCCCTGTGTTTTATTAACGTAGAATGGGTAAAGCGTGAGACTTGAGATAACATTAGACATTGCAGGGAGGTAAGCTCGGGTGGGTAAAAGACGGTCCTTTTATCCTCGTAATCTATCCAGTGCTCGTCCTTTCTTTTTAATATTTTTTATTTATTTAAGGAAACCGCTTAAGGGCACCGTGACAACTCCTGAGGGATCTTCTGGTCCCTTTTCATGTTACCCTCGAAGATAGCGCTTTTTGGCCCGCTTTTCGGACAAAAGCCTTCGTCGAAGGCTCGCCAGAGACGCGCGTCCGATGGCGGAGCCGGTCTGTTGAGTTTTTCTCTCTCTTCTTCTTTTTTTTTTTTTATTCCTCGGTATATCAAATCAATCCCGCGTTATCGAGCGCCGACTTGACCTCGGAGGGATTAAGTGCAGAACTTTTCTGCGTTACCAAGAGCCGACTCGACCTCGGAGGATCGAAGTGCAGACCTTTTGCGTCCTACTGGACGTCGGCCCGACCTCGGGCAACAAAAGGTCCGGGAACTAGATTGATCCATCGTCTTCGAGGTCGGCGAGGTCGGTCGATTCCCGCCACTCTTCCTCCTCGTTTCTTCCCGATTTTCTACGAATTCGTCCGTCGGGATGAATTATCCAGGAACCAGAAACCCGTAGTTTTGGAAATATGATTTCTCACCCTTTGGCCGGAATTCTGAGCATTGCCAGCGTTTTCGTCTGTAGGTTATTAAAATTCTCTAACTAGTCTTCCTTTTTTTCTTTTTTTACCCCGACTAACCCAATTAGGCGGAAGAGCGTGTATGATTTTGTATCGTGTGAAGTTCGACGTGTGAGCAGTGGAGAAAGTGGGATTTATGTGTGTAAAGGCGTTCGCTGAATTTTTGGAATTTAATAAATTAGTTGCAAGAGTGGTCGGCCGGTAGGAGGTTGATGAAACTCTCAAGAAATCCTGGAGATACGAGTGATATATGTATATATATATTTTTTACTTCTTCTTAACAATGGAAGAAAAGAGGACGAAGATACGGGGAATGCTTATCGGGTGCTCTCGAAGCAGTTCCCGCGTTTAGGATTAAACGATGTTTCTTTTTCTTTTCAAAATATTACCCGATAGTGACGATTAGAGACGCGAAAGTGATCAATTTACGTAACTTAATCTTGTATGATAGCGTCCTTAAGGAAATCTGTTGATGCAAGATTCTGTAACCCTCGACATTGTTACTTGCCGACTGAACAGGTTTCTATTAAAAGTGACAAAAGGAAAGAAAAGGAGAAAAATGTGTTCCTAGTTATAGCGATATATCCCTCCTTCCTTAGATATTTACATTGTCTAGTGTAAGCACAATTCCGTAGAATGAAATTGTGTTAAGTTCTAATTTGTGTTCATTTAACCCTTTAATTATGAAACGCCAGTATATTGGTTTCCGTCTGAGTGACGTTTTTTTATGAGGTGTCATTATAATGGCCCCACTGGGGGGCCTATTCTGTAACTCGTAATGACAGATATCGTTATCGTTGGCCCATTGGAATAACAAAGGCTAACGATAACGATATCTGTTGTTATTTCCCTCTATTTTACTTCTATACAGATTAAAAGAAAACGCAATATACTGAGTGTATGACGAACTCCTTTTTTTGTGGGAATCCGGTATAGGATATCTTATTCGAAATTTGATACTTTTGGTTTGGTATTTTCCTCAATAATTGTTAACGTTTGGGAGCTTACTTCCCTCTATTTTACTTTTATACAAATTAAAATAAAACGTAATACATTGACTGTATTACGAACTCCTTTTTTTGTAGGGATCCTGTACAGGATATCTCATCCAAAATTTGATACTTTTGGTTTGGTATTTTTCTCAATAATTGTTAATGTTTGGAAGCTTATTTCCCTCTATTTTCCTTTTATACAGATTAAAAGAAAACGCAATACACTGAGTATATGACGAACTCCTTTCTTTGTGGGGATCCTGTACAGGATATCTCATTCGAAATTTGATACTTTTGGTTTGGTATTTTTCTCAATAATTGTTAACGTTTGGGAGCGTATTCCCCTCTATTTTAGTTCTATACAGATTAGAAGAAAACGCAATAAACTGAGTGTATGGCGAACTCCTTTCTTTCTGGGGATCCTGTACAGGATATTTCATTCGAAATTTGATATATTTTACAGGGGACATTTTTGGTGTTTTAAGGAGTGGCCTCTTTTTACAGGGAACAGTATCGGTTAGTATTTCGAGGAAAGGCCATGGAAGACGGGGTTCTCCTAGGTCCTGGTTTCGGGAAGGAAACTCATCCTATCAGGCTCAGTCCTTCGGCGCGAATTTCGGCGATGTTGACCGAGACGACGTTCCTCACCTTCTCGTTCCTTTTCTTGGAGGGACACCTCATCTTCCTGTCCAGGCAGATCGTCCGCAGACTCGGCAAGCGGACGGACACGGTGCCGCTCCTCTTGTATCTGTCCACGGCTTCCCTCAGGGCAGTGCCGATTAGAATCTGAAGACGTAAAAAGAGTCTTACAAACGTCTTCCTCCACTTATATCCTAACACCCTCGACATTACCTTTTTATCGTAACATTTTCGCAGTCCGATAAAGCATAATGCCCAAATTGAACAAATTATATTCGTGATCTACCCACCAAACACGGTTACGTAACAATAATATAACCATTACATAACTTTTGTAACATGTAATGTAACATACATAACATGTCAGTAACATGGTATATGTTATGTTAATATTATGTAACTGCAATGCTTAGAAGTTTGTAACAATGTTATGGAACGGTAATAATTTGACGTTATTTGATACTAATGTATCTTTTGAACAACATTCGTTATATATCATGTTATCTCAGTGTTATGTAATTGAAATATAGGGTTTGGTGGGTATAGAAGTAAACGTATATTTTCTTTTGAGCTATCATTAGGTGCAATTTCGTGCCAGATTTTAACATATATTAATATATAAAGACGTAGGATTGGATGTTTATATTAATTCCTGGTAATTTCAATATTCTTGTTCAATTTTTATCGGATTTTCAGAGATACATAACATGTGATTCTCCAGGGAGGAATATAGATTTTGTTCTATTACACTATGACATCGGAAAGCTTATGGGCAAAAATGTTAATTAATTCTATCAGCCTTGTGCTGTAAACAGTTTGATATATAATATTATTTTGTGTGTGTAATTGTATCGATCTTGTATCTGTGCAATACGTAACATGTGATTCTCTAGTGAGGAATATAGATTCTGTTCTGTTACACTGACATCGGGAAGCTTATGGGCAAAAATGTTAATTAATTCTATCAGCCTTGTGCTGTCAATATTTTGTTATATAATATTGTTTTGTATCCAGGAAATTGAAGTTATAAAACAAATACGGGACAGATATGAGAGCTACGCTGGGCTTATCAGGGAGTAACGCGCATTCGCGATATTAGGTAATTACGAATTTTGTCGATGATTGTAATTATATTTCATCCCATTAAATATTGTAGATTTACCGTTTGGTTTGGGAAATGCTACCGTCCGATTTCATTCACTGATTTTCAAGTAACACCCAGTTGACGAGAACTCGAAGACGTAGAGAGAGCTTCTCTTCAGCACCCACTCGGCCTTTCTTCGCCGTATTTCCTTTCTATTTTTGCTTCTCGATATTCCGCCTTTCTTCCACTGCACTTCTCTTTCTTCTAATCTTATCAAACTGATTTTTATCTGATCTCTCTTTCAGGTTACTCTTTGTCAATTATAACGTTTACTTAGAACTCCCGAAAAGGTGGCGCGAAAGACATGGCCATATCAATTCTTATAATTTCATTTTACATACGTATGTAAATTATCGCAGACTTGGAAAGAAATTATTACGAATATTAAGGTGATATGAAAGAGTCAGCCCATATATATCTCAGTGATAAAAATCCTTGGGAAAAGTATTCTCCGAATTGGGAATACCGATTAGTTCGAAATTTTACCACGTGAACATGAAGGCCCTAAAGTAGATCCCGAAACTCATGAAATTTCATTTTTCATCAAAGATTTATTTACTTATGGACTAGAACCAACATGACGTGGTCCGGGCACGTTTTCGCTGTTTTACGCTTCTTGGAGGCTTAGAATCGAAAATGAAGAGTTTCAAGACCTAGCTCGAACAATTTAGAATACCGTAAAAATGGAATATTACAGAGTCAGATGGGAAAATATGGAAAATTCTTTCACCAACGATTGCAAGAGAATACTGGCTTGTTCCGGGGCTAACACGTGTTCCTAGAGCAAAGATTTAGTTGCAGCTAAACGTCACAGATGGCGACGTTGGTCCTAAACGGTTGTTAGAACAATGAATTCACGGGACTTCGACGGTTTTACATCGATCTCTTTATGATTACTTTTCCGAAATGACACATGTAACGCTTCAGTTCGCATAATTCTCAACGTAGACTGTAAAAGACTTCAACATAAATATAAATGTCGGTAAAGGGACGTGTCAGCTTATGTTACCATTCAAGTACTCGGGATGACATTCCCACCAAGAAGGGTAGAGATGAATTTTATTCTATCGCCCTCGATTATATTTCTCAGAGCCTTTCATATCATCTTAATGACCAGATATTTTCATTACAAAACTTCAATGCGAAATTAATCAATGCTTAATACTTTCGCCTCACCTTTGTTTTTACCCACCAAACGCGGTTATGTAACAATAACATAACCGTAACATAACGTTTGTAGCATGTAATGTAACATACATATAACATATGAGTAAGATTTGTATTATTTCCTTCGCAGCTATATAACATTGTTATAAAAGGAGTAATGTAACGTATACATAATATCGGTGACATGTTATATGCTATGTTGACATTATATAACTGCAATGCTCACAAGTTTGCAAAGATGTTACCGAAAGGTTATGCGACGTTATGTAATATTAACGTAGGTTTTGAATAACATTTGTTATATATCATGTTATCCCAGTGTTATGTAACTGTAACATAAGGGTTTGGTGGGTGTGTAGAATTTTTCCGTTGAAATTAAACAACGACCCGCTTTTTCCGCAGTCTTCTTACCTTTTCCTCGGTTTGACGAACGTGGGCCAGCTTTTCCGCCCTGGACATGCCGGTCGTCCTGGTCGATTGTTGCTGTAGTTCTAGAATCTTGGAAATCAGACTTTGCTGCACCGGTGCAGAAACTTGGCCCAATCGGGAAGATCCAACGAAAGTTCGAACTCTTCCACTGGCTTTGCGAGGTGCACTTCTTCTGGTTCCGAATCCGGAATTCTTGCTTTTGTTCGAGCTGCTCTGAGGGGGCTAAAATAGGAAATATATATTGTTTTTAATTAAACAATGTGTACTGACTTCTGAAACAGACATGTTGTACAATTATACCTGACCAGGACTAGAACACCCCCAGAGAGGTGTACTATTATTTTTACTGTTATTTTTATCAATAATTGACCGAGCTTCCAAGATCTTCAAGAGGGATCTGAATGCAACTTTGGGAATTATGATTTTAGGTTCGATCAATTTTAAAAACACCTTTGGAATAAGAAAAACTTGCGTCAGGTACACCGTTTCGTGTGGAGGTCGAACATATAGCATGTGTCAAACATGCGTGTAGCATACAAGTCAAACATGCGCGTAACATACATGTCAAACATGAGCATAGCATACATGTCAAACATATAGCATAGCTTAACACGTTTCCTGTTAAAGCATTTTAGGTTTAAGGGGTTATATGCAGTTGTCATACGTGAAATTCCAGAATTTTTTTTTCATAACTAAAATGCATTTTTTAATCGACATATAGCAACATTTTTAAACATATAGCATGTGCCAAACATGCGCGTAGCATACATGTCAAACATGAGCATAGTATACATGTCAAACATAGAGCATAGCTTAACACGTTTCCTGTTAAAGCATTTCCGGTTAAAGGGGTTATATGTAGTTATCATAGGTGAAATTCAAGAATTTTGTTTTCATAACTAAAATGCATTTTTTAATCGAAAATAGAGGGTGATTTCATAGTACAATTATTGAACTTAATACATAATTTCTTTTTGTCAAGATATATTTATAAAAAAATGGCAACGTACTGCAATTCTCCGAAAAAGGTTTTTTTTTTGCGGTGACCACGATATCTCAAAAAGTATTTCACCGATGGACTTCAAATTGCTCAGGGTACATTCTACACATGAAGGACTGCCAAATGAACGAAGGATTTTTCGAAAATTCCGATTCTTACCAAAATGGCAGGGGTTTCACTGAAAAATCATTTTTTTCATCTTACAACACTTGTTTTTCCTTAATAAAACGGCAAGTTTTCATAAAAAAAAAGAATCCTTCGTTCATTCAGTAGTCTTCCATGTGTAGAATTAGCCCAAAACAATGTGAAGTCGATCGGTGGAATACCTTTTGATATCGTCACCGCAAAAAAAAAACTTATTCAGAGAATTGCTATACCTCGCGAATTTTTAAATATCTCTTGCCAAAAAAAAATTTATATATTAAGTTCAATAATTGTACTATGAAATCACGCTCTGTTTTCAATTAAAAGATGCATTTTAGTTACGGAAGGAAACTCTTGAATTTCGCCTATGACAACTGCATGTAACGCTTTAATCAATCATCCTTACTCTTGCGGCAGGCGAGGTCTCAGGGGCCTTGGATTGGTCATTTCCTTCTGTCGGAAAATCGTTCTTCGGTTCGGTCTTCAACGTTGGGGATCCTGAAGAGGTGGTCGTGGTCTTTTTCGGCTTCGCGAGCTTTTCCGAAGATCTGGAGCATTTATCAGAAGCTACAGGAGGCGGCAGTGCTCGGCGCAGTTTCGCGGATTCCATTTTATAGTAGGCGTAGAATTCTTGGTCCAGCTGGATCTCGAGCTCCTCGATAAGGTCCACGATGACCGGACCGATATGGCTGTGTAGAGTGGATTTGTTCCTGGGAAGGCCAGTCTACGAAAGAGTCGGTTATCTCTATTGAAATGATATGAAAGGCGCTGAGAAATTTAATCGGGATCGATAAATTAAAATTCATCTATACATTTTTTGGTGGTAACGTCATTTTGAATATCCAAGTGGGAACATAAGCTGGCACGTCACGTTACCGACATTTATATTTATGTTGAACTCTTTTACAGTCTACGTTGATAATTATACGAACTGAAGCGTTCCATATGTCATTTCGGTAAAGTAATGAATGAAGAGATCGATGTAAAATTGTCAAAATCCCGAAAACTCATTATTCTAACGATTTTTTAGGACCAACGTCGCCATCTAGCAGCCCTAGAGTAGGCGCTGAAACTCATGAAATTTCAATTTTCATAAAATATTAATTTATTTATCATAGACTAGAACGAACATGACGTGGTCAGTGCACGTTTTCGCTGTTTTACCCTTCTTGGAGGCTTAGAATCGAAATTGAAGAGTTTCAGAACCTAGCTCGAACGATTTATAATACCGTAAAAATGGAATGTTACAGAGTCATACGGGAAAATGTGGAAAATATGGAAAGTACATTCACCAACGATTGCAAGAGAATGCTGGCTTGTCCCGTTGCTACCACGTGTTTTTAGAAGAAAAATTTAGTTGCAGCTAAACGTCACAGATGGTGACGCTGGTCCTAAACAGTCGTTAGAATAATGAATTCACGGGATTTCAACAGTTTTATGTCGCTCTCTTTATCGTTACTTTATCGAAATGACATATGGAACGCTTCAGTTCGTATAATTCTCAACGTAGACTGTAAAAGACTTCAACATAAATATAAATGTCTGTAACATGAAGCGCCAGCTTATGTTCCCACTTGAGTATTCAAAATGACGTTACCACCAATAAGGGTTTAGATGAATTTTATTTTATCGACCTGGATTAAATTTCTCGGCGGCTTTCATATAATCTTAACACTATTTCTCCCACGATTTTGTGTATACCTATTTCGACCAAAAGGTTTTGATGAGCTGGAGGGAAATGATACCGCTAAATAAATGTAACAATTACTATAAGAAAACTCAAAACATTAATTGAGAAAGAATTATTAAACTTTGAAAATAATTTTAAGGTAAAATTTTAAAAGGTGTCTTTTGACACCTTTGGTAGAAATAGTGTTAAAAACTTTATTCCTCCTTTTATTTTATTTGGATTTACTCCTGGGTAGAAGCTCACCATCGCCGAGGAGCCCGATACGAGGCTTTGCCTCGAATCGCGCAACTGAGGGGCGAGTCCGGGGCCACCCAGGTGATTTCGCTTTTCGGCAACGCTTATTCGCGTCCCTTGAAGAGACAATGCCGCTCCTAAATAAGGCTGACAACTCGGCATCTTCTGCCGATAAGCCAGCTCGAACTGCCCCGTGTCCGCGTTCTTGTCCTCCCGATAATCGACCACCACTGGAATTGTTAAATGTTATTTTTCCTGTTTTCTTTGTTTTTTTTTCAACCCTTTTCACTCCAAGCAATTTGTCAATACGCAGGCAGTCAACTCCAAGGCCTTGGGAGTGCAAAGGGTTAATTTATGACTACGTTGAAGAAAATTGAAACGCACGAAGTATGTACCCAGTGAACACTGTTATATGAGCCGCTCAGTGCACACATTGATTAACTCCATAAAACAAAAAGTTGAAAAATGCGATGAAGTAATGTAGATTCTTTTTTAAAATTCCTATTATAATANTATCAGACTTTCAATTAAATTATGTAATGATATACTATCTGATTTTACTTAAAGACTATTATGATTTCATTCGACTAGCAAACAATTACTGATAATGTACATGCGCGAACGAATTAAAATCAGATTTTTTCATACGAGTAGTAAACAAAATATGACATATATTAATCTTATGATAATGACGATGACGATGATCTAATAAAATAAATGACAGTTAGCACCAATGTAGTTCTGTATTGTTACAAATATGTGCTGCGTGCACACAGTAATATCAGGACAGTACCATAATCTAAGATGAGAGTAACAAAGTTATGCTACATTTATATAGATATGATCGTAACAAATGTTATGTAACCTGTTAGCTCCATGTTACATAATTGTTAGGTTATTACATTGTAACAAACGTTATGTTATTTGTTAGTGTTAAGTTACGTAACTGTTAGGTTTGGTGTTCAGTGGGTACCGGGAATTTCATTCACCACTGGAATTGTATACTATATTTCGTCTTTTATTTCTTTCATTTTGTGACAATTTTGTGAGAGAATTGGAAAATCCTGAAATACGTATCTTGAATGGTTTTTTAGAATATCTGGAAAGTGTGCCCACCTTTGATGGTGTCCTCCATGACTTGGCGACATAGTCTCGTCGTAACGCTGGAGGAGTAGCTCATGTCGGGATGACTGTTGATCTCGATCAACCACACGGAGAAGTCCTCCATCACCATGAAATCGGCTCCATAAAGCTCAAAACTGTTTTTTCGCCTGTCCATAGCCTCCTGGCTTGCCAGCAACGAGCCCACCAGACTTTGTCTCATCCCTGGATAGATCAATTCGTCCCAGGCATCTCCGTGACCTTGAGATCTTGAAAAAGAAGATAGGCGGGAAGAAATATTTTATTAGAATTGTAGGCAATATTATTTCATTAGCCTGTCTATGAATGGATCAAGTTGTGTCGAGATTATCAAGGAAGGTATCCCAGGTCGATCTCTCCGATTCGATTTCTTTTATAATATGTTATAGTAGACTAAAAATTAAGCGACACCTTCTTTTTTTTTTATCTGCCATTAAACACTTTAAGGGGGTGAAACTACCATCCAAAGTAAGGCAGGTCAAAGAGCGATTTGGCGGTTTCATCCACAAGAACGTAATATGTTTTTAACCCATCCACCTAGAAAAGCTTTCTCATAACGAGAAATGAAAAAATAAAAAAAAAATCAAGGGGTGAGCGTTCGAGGGTAGTTGCCCCGGCCAATATTTTTTTTTCGGGAAAATCCAGACACGTCGTATTTCCTTCGTGTTCATACACACCATATATTTTTTTTCAGATTTTTAGACTTGAATTGGACCATTTTTGGCATAAACGTAATCATATTTAAGGGTGGCTCATCTCTTATTTTTTTTTAATTGAGAAAATTATATTTTTTATTTCTCGTTATGAGAAAGCTTTTCTAGATGGATTGGTTAAAAAATATTATATTCTTGTATCTCTTCTCATTGCGGATCCTTATTACAGGCACCGCTTGAACGCTGTTTCATTCCACACGTTGCCCACAAGAAATTGATTATAATATCGATTAGATGAAAATAATGTCCATTGGTTTTACGCAAATGTGGGGAAATATTTCCTAGGGAAGAATCTCACTCCCCTTTCCTTAGTTATTTGACAATGTCTCATTGGTGATTCTTACTCCAGGAAGCTCTTAAAAGTCGTCGCATCCCACATGTTGTCCACAGGAAGTGCCGGATCCCTGTCATTGCTATTCTTGTACTTGCACTGGATCGCGTGATTGCACAGGTGTATCGATTCGTGGAAGTCGGTCAAACAGAACTTTTGCGAGCAGAAGCGCAGGTAGCTTTCCCTGGAAGCGGAATAACGTCGACGTCAGGACATGACGCGTAACCTTCCCTTCGGAAAGTTATTCGGCCCGATTTCGAGGGGGCATTTATTTACTCACGCAAGACGCATCGCCTTGGCCCCTTTTACATTACCCGTTATTACTAATTACCGGTGCAAAGGTACGGAGGACCGCGACTTGTCCCCGCTTTTAACTGAGCTAATTTCACTCTAAGTTCCTCGATTTACTGCATTTACTGCATATACCGCAGAGGTTGCCCACCAAACACCCTGTGTTACAATTATATAACAGGGGAATAACATGGTAGATAACGAATGTTATTCAAAAGATAGATTAATTTTACTCCAAGTTACTCGATTTACTGCATTTACTGCATATACCGCATAGGTTACCCATCAAACACCCTGTGTTACAATTATATAACAGGGGAATAACATGGTATATAACGAATGTTATTCAAAAGATACATTAATTTCCCTCCAAGTTACTCGATTTACTGCATTTACTGCATATACCGCATAGATTGCCGACCCAATACCCTATGTTACAATTATATAACAGGGGAATAACATGGTATATAACGAATGTTATTCAAAAGATACATTAATTTCCCTCCAAGTTACTCGATTTACTGCATTTACTGCATATACCGCATAGATTGCCGACCCAATACCCTATGTTACAATTATATAACAGGGGAATAACATGGTATATAACGAATGTTATTCAAAAGATATATTAATTTCACTCCAAGTTACTCGATTTACTGCATTTACTGCATAGGTTGCCCACCCAACACCCTACGTTACAATTACATAACAGGGGAATAACATGATATATAACGAATGTTATTCAAAAGATATATTGATATTATATAATGTCGAATTATTACCGTTCGGTAACATTGTTACAAACTTGTAAGCAGTGCAGTTATATAATATTAACGTAACATATAACATGTTACCGATATGTTATGTATATGTTACATTATTCGTTTTATAACAGGGTTATATAGCTGTGGAGGAAACAGTAATGCAAATCTTACTTGTGTGTTATATGTATGTTATGTTACATGTTAGAAACGTTATGTAACGGTTATATTATTTCTACACAACAATGTTTGGTGGGCAGGTATGCCGAATTTATCGCAGAGTTATTTTACGGGAAAACAAGTAGTCAATTAACAATTGTCTCACCTGTACAGCCATAGAGTGAGCGGCTGAGCGCAGGTCACGATGAACCATTGTCTAATGTCGAATTTCGTGTGATAAATTAGCAGTGGTCGTTCTGTTGAATAATAAATTTATATTGAAGTTGCTATTAAGGATTTGCAATTGACAATATTTAATATCATTTCCTGGATTAGGGTAGATTCATACAAGAGTAGCGGAAAACTAATCTTGTAAACTTGTAGTGCCGATGAATAGTGGATATTGCATTGAAAATTTTAAATTGCAAATTGTAAATATTGAATACTAGATTGTAAATTGCAAAGATTGAATTGTACATCGTAATTGCAAATGTCGAACTGCAAATCGTAAATTGCAAATATTGAATTGTAAATTGTAATTGCAAATGTCGAACTGCAAATCGTAAATTGCAAATATTGAATTGTAAATTGTAATTGCAAATGTCGAACTGCAAATCGTAAATTGCAAATATTGAATTGTAAATTGTAATTGCAAATGTCGAGCTGGAAATTATAAATTGCAAAGATTGAATTGTAAATCGTAATTGCAAATGTCAAGCTGTAAATTGTAAATTGCAAAGATTGAATTCTTCTAGATCATTGTTTATTTACTTGTAATAATAGGATTTTTCATTGTAATAATGATTCCTTTTTTATATCTGATTGATGATTACCGATAAATTGCAAATATTGAATTGTAAATTGTAATTGCAAATGTCGAATTGTAAATTGTAAATTCTAAATTGCAAAGATTGAATTCTCTTATATCATTGCTTATTTACTTGTAATGATAGGTTTCTTCATTGTAATAATGAATTATTTTTTATATCTGATTGATGATTACCGATGTATTTCTGCACGACGTAGCGAGTGTCCATCTTATTGGCAGGATTCACTCTTGCAATGACATCTTCTAGTTTGTTCATCAGGACTATACCGCGGCCACGACTTTTGTTCCCAGGTTTCAGGATCCACATGTTCATGATCCCGTCCATGTCTAGCTGTGGCCAGTACTTCCGCACCTTCTTCAAGATGTGTCGAGAAGCCAGAAAGTACTTCTATCCGTGCACCCATAAAAAATTAAATGCAATGAAAAAGTACAGAAAAAACAAACGCTAAACTTCCGCCTAAAATCATCTAATTTTTTTCCCGCATATTGTTATATTGTTCAATATGTTCGTTATTTTTTCTCTGTACTATTTTGTGCTTCTAGGGGCGTATTGGAATTATTTATATACTTTTATTTTGTAGATTTAAGGTGATATGAAAGAGTCAGCCTATATATGTATATCTGAGAAGAAAAATTGGTAGGGAAAGTATTCCCCGAATTGGGGGTACCGATTTGTTTCAAATTTTACCACGTAAATGTGGAGGCCTTAAGTAGATCCTGAAACTCATGACATTTCAGTTTCAGGACCTAGCTCGAACAATTTAGAATACCGTAGAAATGGAATATTACAGAGTCAGATGGGAAAACATGGAAAATACTTTCCCCAACGATTGCAAGAGAATGTTGCCTTGTCTCGGGGCCAACACGTGTTATTTTAAGCAAAAATTTAGTTGCAGCTAAACGTCACAGATGGCGACGCTGGTGCTAAACAGTCGTTAAAATAATGAATTCACGGGATTTCGACGGTTTTACATCGATCTCTTTATGATGACTTTTCCGAAATGACACATGTAACGCTTCAGTTCGCATAATTCTCAACGTGGACTGTAAAAGACTTCAACATAAATATAAATGTCGGTAAAGGGACGTGCCAGCTTATATTACCGCTTAAGTATTCGGGATGACATTACCACCAAAAAGGGTATAGATGAATTTTATTTTATCGACGTCGATTAAATTTCTCAGCGCCTTTCATATCATCTTAAGGACTCACGTGGAAGGGTACACTATTCCTGACGAAGTGGGCCTGTCCGTTGACAATTTTGTAATACCAAGAAACAAATTGGTCCCACTGATGAGACCAGACTCTTTCGACTTCCTGATCGATGTCTTCGTGAGACTGAGCTCCAATGTAATCTGTGCACCTTCGTATCGCGAAGTCCAAAGCCTTCAGAGGAATCGTTCCTGTTGGCGACCTCGTGGCGTTTTCTCCCTCGTTCTCGATTTTGTCAACTAGCCACTTAAGAAGACTCAGACACGCCGTGAACCTATATTCTCAAAAAGGGATATTAGGTATCATTAGATGGGTTTCTCGTACCGGATTCTGATATTGTTCCCAGAAGAAATGAATTGTTTCTTTTATTTTATTGATAATAATTCGTTTTTCCATTGTCGAAATTAATGTTTAGGGGAAAGTTATGTGAAGTTACGTGAACCTATTCTCAAAATGGGATATTAGGTATCATTAGATGGGTTTCTCGTACCGGATTCTGATATTGTTCCCAGAAGAAATGAATTGTTTCTTTTATTTTATTGATAATAATTCGTTTTTCCATTGTCGAAATTAATGTTTAGGGGAAAGTTATGTGAAGTTACGTGAACCTATTCTCAAAATGGGATATTAGGTATCATTAGATGGGTTTCCCGTACCGGGTTCTGATATTGTTCCCAGAAGAAATGAATTGTTTCTTTCCTTTATTGATAATAATTTTTTGCTCTGTTGTCCAAATTATTGCTTAGGAGAAAGTTATTATTTATAAATGTGAATTAGAAAGCCTACCGGAAGTCCTCGATGAAGGCGTGCATTTGGTCACCCTGGCATATATTATAGCACCTCGGAAATAAAGTGTTCGCCACCCCCGGCTCGTAATACCAGTGCATTTGTCTGACGTTTGAGCACAAGCCGACCTGGACGATTGATGTTTCATACAGACTCAACCTACTTTTGCAACGTTTCTATATACTTTAGATTCTACTAACTTACCTTGGAGGTAAAACCAGCCCTGGAAAACCGATTGAAAAGGGTGGTTTTGTTGTCCTGGGAAGGCCATCCTGGCCACTCCGAGCCGGTGTTCCAGAGGAAGTCAACGGTGTGATTTGTCAACAGTTTTGAGATCAATTGACGCTCACTTTGTTGGTCCTTCAGGTCTCCAATGCCAGTGAGAAGAGCTACGGGACTCGAATCCGCATTTATGTACTGATCGGCTAAAAAAAGCCCAATTTTATCAAATTAATTGAGTGTACGCATAACTATTATGGTATATAAATTTATGGTCGTAGTTTTACTATTAAGTTTCTTGTCATTCTTGGAAATATTGTAGGATAATAATTCTTACGTACGGTCCCCAGTAGCGGAAAACATTTGCCTTATATTTTCTATATATTTAACCAATATCGTACATCTTATAAATATTTAGCAGGCATTGGAAATATTTGCAAGACGTTTCGTTTTATTTTAATGTATTTTTTTTTAAATCTTATCTGCCGAATACATTATAAACGTTTTGAAAATGTGTAAAATCGAAGTCACATATCTTGCTACTATAATGTAATAGCGGAACGAAAATATTGCAATAATTCGTCGTGCTTTTTCGATACCAAAAGAGGTGTCCGATAATAATCGTAAAGTAAAAAGTGTATTTTTATTATATGTATAATCTATAAGACATCTTACAAAATCTGTTGCTTCAGATATTTATCAAAGATTAGAAAAAAATATTTAGAAATTATTTTGTGCTACTAGGGGTGTATTAAAATAATGTATGTAGAACGTGTATGTTTGAACTTTACGGAACGGAAAGTTGTATGCAGTTAACAGAGACGATGTTACAACTCAACGACTTAAAAAATGGAATAATGTTGTAGAGAAAAGTTATTGCTTGCAGAGTCCCGAAGTACTTATGTAGGTAACATTTATTTGTACTATGTACTCCGAGGTGGGAAAAATTCGAAAATGTGTGAAAAAGTTAGAAATTAACGTCGCGTAGTCACCGTTTGTGAACTTCCTGTAGAACTTTTCACACCAGCCCCTCTGCAGCATGCATTCTCGTATCACCCTGGATCTCCCATAGATCATGAATGTATGATGAGCACTTATGGCATCCTTCACTAATTGTCTGATCCGCAAAAAACGCTCCTGAAGAGTCGGTGGTAAGGTAATGTTCGATTCTGGGCCAGGTATCGTACTCAAAGTTCCTAAAAATCGGTAATAAAAAAATATATGTATTCAATTGATATAAAACCGTATATTTCAAAATAAACATACAAATTCTATTGTATTCTAAAAACATCAAAATTCATTTGAGACAATTTCTTAATCGTGACGGTCGTTCGACCGTACAACATAATATTCATATTGTGGGATCCGTATTTTGTATTAAAATCCACATTTATTCTTGTGATATCAGCCCTAGTAGAACAAAATATTTATCCTATATTTTCTATATATTTAACGAATATCGTACATTTTGTTAATATTTAGCAGACATTTGAAATATTTGCCAAACGTTTACTTTAGAATATTATCTCTATAATATTTGTATAATATTACCTCCATGTGTTTTCATAATATTTATCTACCAGATGTACAGGACATTTCGTTTCATTTTAATATAAGTATTTTTTAAATATTATCTGCCGAATACATTATAAACGTTTTAAAAATATTTAAAATCAAAATATCACACGTTTTGCTCCCATAATGAAAAAGCGGAACGAAAATATTACAAAAATCTCTCGTGTTTTTTGATACCAAATGAAGTATCTGACAATAGTCGTGAAGTAAAAAATATATTTTTATTATGTTAATAAGTTAAGAAATATAATTTCTCTATGTTTATAAATTATTGAAACTAAATATGTCATTGAGATTTTCATCAAATATTTGCATATATCTTCGAATGAAATCTACAAGAAATCTTAAAAAATCTGTCGCTTGAGATATTTAGCAAAGATTACAAAGAAATATTTAGAAATTATTCTATGTTACTATGGAGGCGTATGTTTTGTAAAATCGTTTGAGGTGCATTTCTTGACGATGTTAGTAGAGATTTTGTTTATATTCGTGAAAGTTATCTTCATATATAAAGTGAATGTCAAGTGAATATAAAGCCACTAACCATCGGACTTCCCAGACGGACTGAAGGATCCTGAATTAAAACCTCCCAGGGACATCCCAGAAGGGTCGATGGTCTCTTCCTTGGTGGTTTCATTTTTTGCCGATTCTTCCAATTTATTCTGCTTGCTGATTTCAAGATCCTCGTCATCATCTTTATCGCTCATGTGGTTCCAATCTTTGAACCGCCTCTTTTTCACGGATTATGCCTCATAATTCCTTGCTCCCACAAGAAGGATGAGACCGACTTGAAAACCTGGAACAGGTGAAGGAATAACTTATATTAAATGAAACGATGCAACATTAATTAATTTTTCGAATCATCACCCGCTCCATTTTAATTTCTTTACAGAACCTAATACGAAAAGTACCGTAAATTAATTTTTTCCGAGATATTTCCGCAATATTTGGCTAATCGCGTTAAAACTTAAACAAGCTAGTGGCTAGGTACATTTTTTCTTCTATAACTTAAGTTGATCCAAAATGATATTGTATTACGTGGAATATATTTTAATCTGTGTTAATTTTTTATATTTTTATCGTATAAGGATCTATGCACAATTTTTTAAATAAAGCTTCTTGTAATATGATATAGTAGGTACGCGTATGTTCTCATGTTTAGAAAGAGTCCCATTTTGGAAAGTGAATCGCTTATTTTTCTCTCTTTTCTTTTACGGTTAATTACTACTTGTATGCATTTGGGTATGTTAGGATCGAGACAATTTTCGTTAGTGTTGATACATAATTCTTTCATTTAATTATTGACATCAAAAGTAAAATAAAAATAATAAAAATAATGGAGCCCAAAACAACCATTACGGGACGCGTAAGGGCATTTCGCGAAAGAATTATCAACAACATTTAATAATTCTCGGTAATTTACAGTATTTCTTTTTACAATTTTCACAATTTACAGAACAGCTTAAGATGCAATTTCGAAGGAAGGGCACGTCCAGGTCTTCTTTAGATAGCTTTATAATTTTTAATTTTTCAAGAACAATCATTGGTAATTTTTCTATTTTTATCTCGTAAGTGTCTCTGTGAAATATTCTATTGTGACACTTTCCGCGAAGAAATTCCGCGCCTCCGGAGTGAGGGTATGCCACATCCGGTACTTATTCGGAACGGCTTAAGGCGCAATTTCGACGGAAGTGCACGTTAAGGTCTTCTTTAGATAGCTTTGTAATGAGTTGAACGGAGGTTTCCTTATTCTCTGACGCTTTAACTTCCTCAAGCCTGGCCATTTGCGGAGCTCCATTTCAGAAACTGCAAACTATTTCGCATCGATCCGCAGACCTGAAGAACGATTCCGAGAAACCTCGGTTGTGGCATGTAATTACAAGCGCACAGAGCTTGTAATTACATGCCACAATGTATCGCCATAAAGTTACTCATAAACTTTCTGCACACCTGCAATTAGGAGCGATTCTTGTACACCCTTATATTTGAAATCACTTCAAGGAGTCAGTAATCTACTTCAGAAACACGAGTTCACTCGAAACTTTAACACGTGATTATGGAGGCTCTAAGGAAGAACGCACTGCCCGTGAAATATCATTTTTCGAATAAAAATCTCTTTTTTTAGTTCTTGTCCGAGATAAATAGAAAATTATTTTCCGAAAAAAGAAATTTCACGAGCAGCGTGTTATTACCTAGGGCCTCCATAATCACGAGTTGGAGTTTCAGATAATTCGGTGCACCCTGTTTGGAGAAAAATTTTATATATATTTTTGGTTATATATATATGTATATATATCACACTTTCTTTTTTTGTTATATATATATCACATTTTCGTATCACCTTAAGGTGATGTGAAAGTGGCGTCAAAGAGGTTTTGTTTATAAAACTTTTCTCCCAACTCGGTTTACCGAATGGTTTGAAACTTTACAACGTGAATAGGGAGACTATAAGGAAGGCCCTGAAACTCATGAAATTTCAATTCTTTTCAAATTTGTTTATAGGCATTTTAAAAATAGTTTATAATAAATGAAATTTCACGAGTTTCAGGACCTATCTTGGGGTCTCCATATTTACGTTTTAAAGTATGAAACGGTTTGAGACCCCCAGTTCGTGGAAAAGTTTTATGAACAATTGAGCTTTCGGATGCCACTTTCACATCCCCTTAATTCCAAGGCGTAATCATTTGTTTCCCATTAGTCTCCTTGCGCCTCCCTTCGCGCATATACCCTCTGTCACTTCTAAAATGTTCTTGGCGTGAAACTAGGCGAAGAATCTCATAAAAATCTCAATCTGACATATTTACAGCTCGCTTCTATACCTACCAGCGACCTGTTGAATCGGCGGTGAGGTTTCATCGATCGCCGAGCATTTCGAAGATTCGAATTCAACATAAACCCTCGACCAGCTCCGAATTAATAAGATTCATAAGCTCGACATTGTCTAGGATTTCATTTTCAAACATTCCAACCCATTTAGATTCGGGTTCCAGAAGCCTTTCCAGAGATGATGACGGTGGTTCGGAAAAAGGGAAATCCTATCCGAGGAATCATCCCCGAAGAGTGCGAGGTCGATTTAGATCTCTTTGCTAAGAAATATACGATGTCGTATTAGGACGGTGCCGATCGGTTAAAAGTTTCTTCAACTTCCAGAGGAAGAAAGGTACAGAGAAGAACGCGCTGAGCCCTGAAGAGCGAAACCGAAAAGCACTCGTGTCAGCTTCCGGTCCCTTTAGATCTCTTTGCTGAGAAAGCTACGGTGTCGTATTAGGACGGTGCCGATTGTTTAAAAGTTTCTTCCACTTCCAGAAGAAGAAATGTACCGAGAGAAACGCGTAGAATCGCGAGGCGCCGGCTTGAGCCGTGAAGAGCGAAACCGAAAACCACTCATGTCAGCTTCCGGTCGCTTTAGATCTATTAGCTGAGAAAGCTACGATGTCGTATTAGGACGTTGCCGATCAGTTAAAAGTTTCTTCTACTTCCAGAGGAAGAAAGGTACCGAGAGAAACGCGCCAAATCGCGAGGCGTCGGACTGAGCCCTGAAGAGCGAAACCGAGAAGCTCTCGTGTCATCTTCCGGTCGCTTTAGATCCCTTTGCTGAGAAATCTACGATGTCGTATTAGGACGGTGCCGATCGGTTAAAAGTTTCTTCCACTTCCAGAGGAAGAAAGGTACCGAGAAGAACGCGCTAAGCCCTGAAGAGCGAAACCGAAAAGCTCTCGTGTCAGCTTCTGGTCGCTTTAGATCTCTTTGCTGAGAAAGCTACGATGTCGTATTAGGACGGTGCCGATCGTTTAAAAGTTTCTTCCAATTTCAGAGGAAAAAAGGTACCGAGAGAAACGCGCCGAATCGCGGCTGCGATCGCGAGGCGTCGAACTGAGCCCTGAAGAGCGAAACCGAAGGGAACTCGTGTCAGCTTCTGGTCGAGTCGGCGTCGTGCGGCGTCGCGACGCAGACGCGGTGGAAGCGAACCGAACGATAGGAAGGTCGAAGGCCCCTACACAGGCTCATGGGTTTACATGGATTTATGTAGGATTAGATGGGATTAAATGGGTTACATAGGGTTAGATAGGATTACATAGGATTACATAGGATTACATAGGATTACATAGGGTTACATAGGATTACATAGGTTCACACAACCGCTTATCGGAGATTCCTGCAGATAAGTTCCCGGTAGTTTCCCTCTAAAACGGGATCGCGTCGAGCAAAAAGGGGTGCTCGGTGCCAGGCGCCCCAACGCCCCCCAAACTCAAGATTTACACCCTCGTGGACTTGCTCAAGAGTCGCATTATGCTTAGAATTCACCGTAAGGTGGAGTTTAAAGGGACATGAAAGTGACAACCGCGGGGTCAATCGTTCATAAAACTTTTCTCAGAACTGGGTGCACCGAATCCTTTAAAACTTTACGACGTGACTATGAAGGCTATGAGAAAGGTCCCGAAACCCATGAAATTTCATTTTTTATAAAAAAAATTTGAAAATGCCTATAAGTAAATTTAAAAGAAATTGAAAAATCAGGGGTGTCAGGACTTTCTTTATAGTTTCCATGTTCACACTGTAAAGTGTGGAACGATTGAGTACACTCAATTCGGTCGAAAGTTTAATGAACGAGAGACCTCTTTGTCGCCACTTTCACATCACTTTAATGTTAGAACCGAAAAATGGGGCAGAATGGTCGAAAGTTTCATGAAGGAGAGATCTCTTTGACGCCATTTTCATATCACCTTAATGTTAGAACCGAGAAATGGAGCAGAATGGATGATCTCGTAGAAAAAGGAATACTTGGTGTTAGAGCCATCGGTGTACCCCTAAATAAAGATTTACACCCTTATGAGCTGTTCGAAGGACGCGTTATCCTTAGAATTGATTTTATGATTGGACGTTAACACCGAAACCTATAGAAATGGGTCATAGAATTGAGGTCGAGCAACCCTGAAAACGCTCGGTGGTCTCTTGCTTTCGGAACATGCTTTTACAAGGGTTCATAGACGTTTACATAACATAGTATGTATTCATACATTTGCTTTTCATAGATTCATGTGAATTAATCCATAATGATTATCGTTTAACCCTTTGAGGCACGGAATTTTAGAAAATAAAAAGGCCCGTGTTGCACAGAAATTTTATTTTNATATAGTAAGTGTAAAGTTTGAATCGATTCAGTACACCCAGTTTGGAGAAAAGCTTCATGAACGAGAATTCTTTGACGCCACTTTCATATCACCTTAAGGTCTGACTTTATCACGAAAATCGAAAAAAATGGATCAGGATCGCGGCCAAGCGACCTTCAAGTGGCTCAATAAGGACTCTTGTCTTCGGAACATTGGTTTATATAGGTTTATGTAGGATTACATGGATTTGTAAAGTTGTACGGTACTGCTTATCAGAGATAAGTTCAGGGATAAGTTCGCGATTACGTTGAGCCTTGCATAAAGAGGTTCTCGGTACCAGGCACCCCTCAAAGTCAAGATTTACACCCTCGTGGACTCGCTCGAAGGACGCATTATCCTTAGAATTGACTTTAAGGTCTAGCTTTAACGCCGGAAACAAGAAATAGGTTAAAGGATTGCGGCTGAATGGCCTTGAATTCCCTCGTGGTGGGCTCTGTTATCAGAATCCTTGGACCGGCATTTATATTCATTTAATTTTGTATATTAAGCTCATGTAAGGTGTCTCAAAAAGATTTCAGATAATAGATTAAATGTAAAAATTAAATTCATATAAATACCAGTCGGAATCCTCGGACCGGCATTTATATTAATTTAATTTCTATATTAAGCTGATGTAAGGTGTCTCAAAAAGGTTTCAGATAATAGATCAAACGTAAAAATTAAATTCATATAAATGCCAGTCAGAATCCTCGGAGCGACATTTATATGAATTTAATTTCTAAAAAGGTTTCAGATAATAGATTAAACGTAAAAATTAAATTCATATAAATGCCAGTCAGAATCCTCGGAGCGACATTTATATGAATTTAATTTCTACATTTAACTGATGTAAGGTGTTTCAAAAAGGTTTGTAGATTAGTCTTTTAAAGTATATCCAGTAAAAAAAGGTAGATCAGTTCCTCACGATTTTCTAACATTAGCATAGAATTCATGAAAAATTTCTTTCATTAGAAAGTGTAGTTGTAGTTTTTCCTTCGAAGATTTTGTTCGTTCAAAATTCGTTGTAAAACGAATACGACTTCAAAATACACATTTCAAGGATAAAACTGATGGGACTTACCATCGGAACTGACTCAAAATGGGTTATACAGAATATCGACAATTTGACATCGAAATTAGAAAACGTTTCAAGAACTTTTCTTAGCCAAGGGTTTGAGAGTACTTTTAGCGCCGACAATGGTAATCCGAAATTACGTGAAAAAAATTACTGGAATATTGAACGATACTTCCGAATTTGTTCTGCGGTAACTCCTAACTCGTCACTCGAGAGATGTCACAAATTCATAAACATTTGACACATGTCAATGGAGCTCCTCATAAGCGTACTTAGAATGCGCTGGCGCATGTCGAAAATATGGAAACTATGACTACTATACTATAACGAAACTATAATACTAAATATGGTTATTTATTATTGCAAAAGTAATGGAAATATTTGCTCTTGGTACCGAAATCGATGCTTCCAATTTGCTTGATAAAATACAATCGGTTAGTTTATCCCTATAACTCGAAGGAAGAAATAATTTAATTAAAACGTTTCAGTGTAATTCTAATTTATCATAATTTTTATATTTAGCGAAGTCTCACTCCGCAATTTTGCCGCGTAAAATCATGTTCTAGTTTGGCAAGAGTTTCAAGGAACTAAATTCTTCAAGATCATTGGAAATTAATTTCTCGCGATAACGATATGCGTGGAGGAGTTCCTCCAGGCAAGTTTTATTTTCGAACTTCACATTTTACCTTAAGATAGGAAAATAATCTGAATACAGCACATTAGCAATTTGTTCTAAATTCAGAACCACTCCTGAAAATAGTCTGTTACCCTGAAGTCAAGGCACACAAGAAGAGCTATACTGAAATCCTTCAAGAGCATTAAGGAGAAGTGAAACCCCCCTGAAATCGGTCGATTCGAATAAAACTCTTTTTTTTAAGGGTATTGGATCGAGCTGTCTAAAACATTGACACATGACTGGTGAGCACGTAGGAATTATCCTGACACTTTGAGAATTTGGATTTTCGAAAAAAATTCTTTAACTTAACCCCGACAAAAAACCAAAATGGCGTAGAGCTCTCATATTTCGATCAATATATAATTATTGAGGGCTCTAATATGAGAAACGAAAGGGTTAGGACAATTGTACGATAATTTAGAACACTCTGGTAATCGAGAAACTCGCATTTGAACGCGATAAAGGTAAAAAAAGTGTCTTACGCTAAAACGATGGTAACACGAGGTCTCGGAGTGAAAATTTAGTTAACCCGGAAATCACAGATGGCGCATGGGATCCCTCTGCAGTCAATTAGGGCCTCAGAAACCATGAATCCAGGGGATTTCTTGAGTTTTACTTCGATTTCTTTATAATTATTGTACGAAAACGTCAGATGGAGTATGCCATTTAATACAATATCCAATATAATTAAAAACAGCTGTTAATATAAAAACCAACGTCGGCAAGATATTTAGAAAAGCCTTTCTTACCGACGTCGATCAAGTTCCTCTACATGTTTCACTTCATGTTAAATTCTGATAACGAATGCAGAGCAATTTATTTGTAGTGACTTTATCGAAAACTGATTAATTACTTTCAACATAAGATATCAGAGGTACATCAATAAAGGAGCAACTTGTTTCCCCTGAAGTAGTAATGTGTTTCAATGAAATATATATATATATAAATTTCGTTATATTTTTTCGGAGACTGCTGCTTCGGAAGTATTAGCAATTTTGCTACGCAAAATCTTGCTCTCGATCGGCAGAAGCTTCGAGGAACGAAACTCTTCAAGATCACTGGAAATCGATTCTTCGTGATGACGACGTGCGTGCAGGAGTTCCTCCAGACGTACCCAGGACTCGTTACTTTCGTTCTCCAAATGATTACCCTTAAATAGGAAAATAATCTACGTACAGCACAATAGCAATTTGTTCTAAATTCTGAACCACTCGTGGAAATAGTCCATTACCCGTAAGTCAAGGTAAACAAGACCTCTACTGGAATCCTTCAACAGCATAAAATCCTGGTAATGGATGCAGCTCAATATCCTTTCCAGCGATTTCTTTGATAACTGATTAACTGTATTTAATACGAAACGTAAGAGATGCTATTAAATGAGCGTCCTGTTTATACAAAAGTAGCAACTTTTTGCACCTAAACGTAAATATTTGTACGTACAACTTAGGTTTAAATGGCGTATTTCGAAGTTCCCTGTGCACATAATTGCTCCTTTAATTCGCCTGCTCTCTTTACCTACAGGATGCAATGTTGATGAATTTTTAGATTCCATGTTGGTTTTAAGACCATTTTGCGCTGAGGGGAAATCAGGTTTTGAAGATGTCCGACTTCCGGCATGACCATCTGAAACCAAAATCAAACATAGGACAAATAGACTGTTTCGTTTAAACAACTATTTTTATTTCTTCGCACTTATGTGATACTTATATATCATTTTAATTAGATTACCTGTGTCGATTGTTTCAAGACTCTTCTTTTCCTCGTCTTCGAGTGAGTCCAAGATTTCTTTCTTTTCCGACGAATCTTCACTTTTTGGGCTTCTAAGAAACGCTAATTTTTCTCGCCGAAGCTCGACTACTTCTCGATGAGTCAAGGTGGACCTGAAATGGACATTCCGATTCTCTCTTCTCTCAGTCATTTCCAGCCTTTCGTCAATTAAGGTGATACGAAAGGGTCATTCTATATATTGAACGTCAAAATATTTATAAAACTTTTCATCAAACTGGGTGCACCCAATCATTTGAAACTTTGACACGTGATTACGAAAGCTCTACGGAATTACGTGATACTCGTAAAATTTCATTTTTCACAAGAAAAACGAGATCCAATATAATTTGACCCAGCTGTCAATATAAAAACGAACGTCAACAACGTAGGTGCTTAGCAAAATCTTCTTTATCGACGTCGATCAAGTTCTCCTATGTGTTTCACTTCACCTTAATTCTGTGGTCTTGCTTTGAGAAAAAAAAATGTCTTTATCGAGATTTCAGGATCCTCCGGCGGGTCAAGGAGGTTCTAAATCGAGGATGTCCGATTGATCTAGCTTCGATTAGATCTTCCGTACTCACATGCAAAGCTCACGAATAATGGCCTCAGCTCCTAGGTCGCGAATTCTATTTCCAGTTAAGACCAGACTTCGCAATGACCTGTAAAGCCCTCAATATTTATTAAAATAGAATACACAAAAATAGTATTAAATCCTTGATCTATTTGCAATTATTCACATTATTTTCTATCTACACACCTATTCGTGCGTAGCATTGCTCCGATATACTGAGCTCCAATTTCCGTGATTCCATTATTGGAAAGATCCAAGGACACAATAGTTGAACAATCCGCGTTCTTTGCATATTCCAATTCCCTTGATATTTTTTCAACACCTTTATCAGCTATCTCGCAAAGTTTCAGGGATAAGTGCTGTAATCTACCCACAGAACCCTGTTAGGTAAATGTTACGTTTTCGCAGCTAACGTGTTATGTATTACCATATACCATAACAGTAACATAGGAGTTAGATCTTTGTTATTATTTCCCACTCAATAAGATAATACGTAATGTAACATTTTATATCAATGTTATAAGTTAAGTTACCAGCAAATAATATTAATTTTTCAAACATTTAATAAAGAAAAATAAAGCAATTTTATAAAAAATTATACAATTTTTTCTTTTTATATTATTTTGTGCCACTTGGCAATAGTTAGGTATTATATAATAAACCAGACTTTAAATGAAATTACGTGAATGATAAACTATCTGATTTTATTTAAAGACTATGATTTCATTCGACTTGCAAACAATTACTGATAATGTGTATGCGCGTATGAAGTAAAATCACATTTTTCCATACGAGTAGTAAAGAAAATATGACATGTATTAATCTTATTACATTCGACGATGAATTATGACAATGACGATGACGATGATGTAATAAAGTAGATGATAATTAGCACCAATGTAATTCTGTTTTGTTACTAATATGTGCTGCATATACGCAGTAATATCAGGACAGTAACACAATGTAAGATAAGAGTAACAAAGTTACGCTACATTTATGTAGATATGATAAAAAATGTTATGTAACCTGTTAGCTCCATGTTACATAACTGTTAGGTTATTACATTGTAACAAACGTTATGTTATTTGTTAGTTTTTAAGTTATCTTTTTATTTTTTTATATTTTTTATATTATTATTAATCGTTAGGTTTGGTGTTCAGTGGGTAGTCGGGGTAAGTCGTAGATGAAGATGTATATATATATTTTTTATTACAATAATTTACCTACTTCCCTTCAGGTGAGCACAGCAAATAGTAATTCCTACTAGAGTTTGGATTCATGTCCAAAATTAGGTCTTTCAGGCATCGATAACGTTTCAGGATCTCAGAAATCTGAACAATTCCGTACGCGTTTATCTGGCAATTCTTTAAGCTAGAAACATCTATGTGTAAGGAACCTTCGGTTTCAATAATTTGTCGACGCTTCATGATTATTCGAGAGATTAATAGGAATTTCATTACCTCAGCTGTGTAATCGTGCTATACTTGGAGACAATTAAATCCAGGGCATCTAGCGCAAAAATCGTCCATGAATTTCCTGTTAAAGGTGTATAGATAATGCCGATAACAAATAAAAATGGCGTAAGCGAAAGAAAAATGGATAATTTGTTACTTAAGAGTTCGTCATTAAATAAATTATTCACTTGCCGTTGCTCTCCAATCTCCAAGGTTTCTCAAGTTTCTTAACATTTTCGAAAAGAATCCGCATAGTGACCGGTGGTTCATCTTCTGGTCTTAATAAAAATACCCGTTAACTTAGTAAATAATAAGAAAATATGCACCTGAGATCGCCTTATTTGATTAAAAAGATAAATGTATGAGTAATTTACTTTAACCGATCGGTTAATTCCAGTTCTTCCGTATCCTCCTCCTGCAATTTAATCGTTTCGTAATTCAAGGAATTCGTATGCAGAGCAAAACCATCGCCAGAAGAACATTCCGCGACCTGAAGGACAGAATACGCGTTAACATTTACCAAAGTGTTAAAATAATATAATTTTTATTCCCCGCGTATTCACCATAAGCATCGGCAGAGGTCGAAATTCGCAAATTCTGGAGATCTCCGCGAGATCCGCAGAAAACGCCGCTGATAGCCGCGACTCTGCGGAGAAAAGAGGAACTAAATCGCAGGAACTTGGATTAACCGGGAACGCACCGAAATCAATCCGCCATAGATTCAGGGAACGAAACTTTTTAATCGAACGATACACTTAGCGAGTAGTCTCCGAGTTATATAAACAAATGATCAATCACGAGCACTACCAAATGAATTTCCGTCAATCACAGTGAGAATTAGTAATCAACCTGCAGGCGTGACAGGAACATTCCTCGCGGTAGCGGGAGGGTGCGACTTGTTCTTCTTATCCATTAAAACGTCCTCGAGGTGACAAAAGTCTCAAAATACGCTCGACGAGGGAAACAAGTGTAAAAAATGTACGCTCGAAATTCGCCAGAACTCGCGACCACGATCTCGGTCAATGTCGCACACGGCTTTACAATCACATCGTAAAATGAAGTCGATCGATCGACGTCGTCCTGTTTCAATAAAAAATAACACATGAAAAAAGATAAGAGACGAATGCCACGGAGACAACAGAGAGCGACGCAACATCGAGTGTAGAAATTGAAAAGGGGGAACGATCTTCCGCCTCCGTGAAATAGCGTAGAGACAGGCACACGTAGGTGTTTTAATAAAGATACATACATCCTTTCACACGGCGTATAATATGTAAACGTCTTAACAATAAATTTCAAGAGTTCGGATTAACGAAATAAAATTACTACAAAGGCGAGCGACGTCGAGGGAGGAATTTCGTCGAGGCGGCTCTCTCTCTCTATCTCTTTCTTTCTGCCATTTTCGAGGCCGTATAATATTGTATAATATATATTTATATATCAGCGATTTGCGGGACGTTCCGCGAGATTAAAGGCAATCTATAACAGCCAATCGCGCAAATTGACCGATCGGCGCGACGCCACTCTTCGGGGCGGCGCAATTTGGAGATTCGGGGCCCTCGGTAGTTATCGCGCTATTTACGACGCGCGAATACGCAGTCTAGATTCTGTCGTTTTTACGAATTACAGGCTGCGAGTTATCGGTAGGGATAAGCGACGAGTTGGAGATCGGTTCCAACAATGAGATTGGCAGCGATCGAGTCGCGGTTGTCGCTGCCAAACTCTGGTGAAGATGATTATTGCTGTGGACTCTAGTGATGTTCGTTGTGGATCCTAGGAACGATGGAGATTGTATTTCCTGTTGTGGATAAATGTTGTATTCTTTGACATGGATCCTGACGATAAAAGTAGCATCAATTGTGGATTCCGAAGACGATGGAAATCACATTTGATGATAAAAATTGCGTTCGTTGCTGTACATCCTGATGATGAAGATCGTATCGATTGCTTCAGATCCTGGGGACGATGAAAGCAGTCGTCATTGTTGTCATTCCTGATGATAGAAATTCTGTTCGTTTCCTGATTCTGACGATGATAATTCTCTTTACTGTTATGGATCCTGGTGATGATGGAAATGGTAATCGTTGCTGAATCCGGACGAGGATGAGAATAATAATTACATTTGATCCTATTAACGATCGCTGTGAACCCAGGCGTTAATAAACCTATCGTTGCTCTGGATCCAATCCGGTGCTACCAATCCTTATTTTGATTAAAATCCTAAAACCTTATGTCGCTGCCGCCGACGATTAAAAACCTTTTCCACGGTTTTACTTCTAAGAAACACCAGTTGCCACTGATTCTGACCCTCCTCGTAAACATTTCTAGCAATTCAATTTTATCTTTCCCATAATAAACAATTAAAAAGCATCCAATCCAAACGCAACGGAATAACACATCCGGACATCCGGGATCACCTTGTCTATTCAAAACCGAACAACTAACTTTAACACCGACCATCTACCTCAACATCTGATCCCAGCAACGTTTATCAGCGATCCTTAAAACGCTAACCAAAGTAACCAGCTAATTCTAAAGTCAAATAGCAACGATTCAGCGACTCAAATAAAGCCCGATCAGCGGATTCCGCTAGCAACTATCATCCTCTTCTGAGTCCAATCCTTTTCGGCCTTGACCATGGCCTCGGACAACGATCAGCTGATCCTGAAGTCGTCGGACAGCCGGCTCCGACATTGCATGGCAGTGACCAGCAATCTTTGACATTGAATGCCCACCAGGCGAAGCTGGTCGCTCCTCTGTATTCGTCGCTGAAAAGCCAGGAACGATTCCGAGATTATGAGGGACAGGGCGACCCTGAAGAGCAGAGGTTCGCTACGTCTTCGGGGCAAAAATCGCCACGGAGGCTTCAGGGTCCTTTGGTGCCGATGATTTGATCGCTCGTCGACGTTCTTCGATCATTTGCCGACGAGCTTGCTCTCTGGCTTCGCGAGCTTTGCGACTTGCTTCGGTATTTGCTACTTGTCTAGGTTTTACGCTACGAGATGAGGTCGTCCTGCGTTTTGTTGCGTGGCCGTTCTGAGCTGAACTCGGGGTTACCTCTCCCTCGGCTAAGCCGACCTGTGAATTAATGCAGAATTGTTAATTATGCGGGGTGATGAATAAATGTTTAAGGTGAAGTTAAACACGGCGAGGAACTTGATCGACGTCGGTAAAGGTTTTTTGTTTTTTTTAAATACCTACGTTGCCGACGTTGGTTTTTATATCGACATCTGTGGCGAATTACATTGAACATTGTACTAAATGGCATACTACATCTGTCGTTTTCGTACAATAATTATAAAGAAATCGAAGTAAAACTCCAGAAATCCTCTGAATTCATGGTTTCCGAGGCCCTAATTCACTTCAGAGGAATCCCGTGCGCCATCTGTGATTTCCGGGTGAACTAAATTTTCACTCCGTGATCTCATATTACCATCGTTTTAGCGTAGCAGCACGTAAGACACTTTTTTTTGCCTTTATCCCGTTCAAATGTAAGTTTCTCGATTACCAGAGTGTTCTAAATTGTCGTAAGATTGTTCTAAGCCTTTCGTTTCTCATATGAGAGCCCTCAATAATTGTATATTGATCGAAATATGAGAGCTCTACACCATTTGGTTTTTTGTCTGGGCTAAGTTAAAGAATTTTTTCGAAAATCCAAATTCTCAAAGTGTCAGGATAATTCCTACGTGCTCACGAGTCATGTGTCAATGTTTTAGACAGCTCAATCCAATACCCTTAAAAAAAAGTGTCTTACTCGAATCGGCTGATTTGAGGAGGGTTTCACTTCACCTTAATGTATCAATATATTACAGAAATAAATGTTTAATATGTGCCAGGATAATACTCTGGGATACATTTTTTTTTTAATTTGGAAGTGGGCTGATAAGGACATTTGTGGAGGACGTATCTTATAAAAGTGTAAGAAATATTCACACGTATACTAGGAGAGTTTGATTTCGATTTTTTAACAGATTATCGATAATTTCGGAATGATCTTGAAGAGCTGATTTTATGCGTTGACCTTCCTGGAAAGTCATGGAAGCAGTTTATTTGAAAAAATTATACTTTCAAGAAGATGTACTTCATTTCTGTGCACGCAAGTTCGTTTTTAATCTTCGCTAAACTACAGTCGATACCTGATTTTTTCAGGTGAATGTATTGACAGAAGCAGGATGTTGGAGAAAGCGGAGAAGTAATTAGGTGATTTGTGAAAAGACTTGCTAATAGTCATTAGGAATGATATGCATGAAGATCAATGAAACACCATCTACAAATAATATTTTTCAAAGCTTTTCTTTGGCTTTTTTTTTTATTCTTGAAAGTATTTCAAAGGACTTTATTAAAGAATCATGAAAATCCCTTCGTATTCTTCCTGTCCTCTTCGAACATAAAATTTGCCAATTGCATGGAAGCCTTAAAAAATGACAATGTAATTTTCCTTATAGTTTCTGACTCTGAAATCTTTTCTTTATATGCAATATGCTCTTGCATAAAATTTGCCAATTGCATGGAAGCCTTAATAAAGTTTCTCAATGTAATTTTCCTTATAGTTTCTGACTCCGAAATCTTTTCTTCACACTCAATACGCTTTCCAATTGCATGGAAGCCTTAAAAAAATACTTAATGTAATTTTCCTTATAGTTGCTGACTCAGATATCTTTTCTTTATACGCAGTATGCTCTTGCATAAAATTTCCCAATTGCATGGATGCCTTAATAAAGTTTTTCAATGTAATTTTCCTTATAGTTTCTGACTCTGAAATCTTTTCTTTATATGTAATATGCTCTTGCATAAAATTTGCCAATTGCATGGAAGCCTTAATAAAGTTTCTCAATGTACTTTTCCTTATAGTTTCAGACTCTGAAATCTTTTCTTCATACTCAATATGCTCTTTTCCGTGTCTGCTGCTTTCTGTCCCACTTTTTCTTCTCCGCCTCATTGACCACGTACGCGGAGTTACGACATGACAATGACATGACGTAAATCAAGGCAATAGACAATCACGCGTGTCGCAAGTCGTATTGTGCGTGGGGACCAATTCGAGGGCGATGACAAGGCCCGAGTTTGAGTAACATCAAAATCAGACTGATCGCACCATACAGATACAAGTACAAGGACAAACGACAAAGGATCCTGTTGTTCTTCAGGAAAGAGCACGCCCGTTTAATTTTCAGAGCAGGCAGACTCGTCTCGGAGTCCTCGACAATTTCAGAAATACTGACCCTCTCTGCCAGCCTATCTTTTCCAAAATTCAAGGAGGCGTCAAAGCTTATTAAGTTTCTCCCAGATTTTCGGTGGTCCACTTCGGGAACCGAACAATCCAAAAGGCTCCAAACAGTGCACCCAGTCACCGATAGTCGACGATATCCGAAAGACAGAGTTTTCCAATTGTTTAGCGTATTCTGGGATTTTTCGACATTTTTAAACAGTTGATCGCCTTCCAGAGCGCATTTATTGTTTCTAGGCTCTTCAGTATTCCTTAAAGGTTTAGGGATCGGCTCCGAAATCGGCTTTTTAGTCGAATTTCTGCTATCTTGAAGAGGGTCCTGAAGAGGAATCTTGAGATGCTCGGTTCGCCTTTTGGAGTCTTGAATTTCTTTCTTCGGGTCATATCTTTGGACAGACTTAAATTCTGCTTTGTTAATTATCTCCACGTTATTTATAATATTTATACAATCTTCCTGGCTTGTACTTTTTCTCAACGAGAGATCTTTCCTATCGATCTTTCCGATATTCTTCATTGAATTGATATTAGTCATTTCCTGAGGTCGCTCCAAGGTTCTCTCTCGAGTGTTAGATTTAGAGATCATCTTCTTCCTGCGCAGTGGACTTTTCCAAGGACGTGAAAGCTCTTCAGGAATGCTATCGTTTCCTAAATTCTTCCTGGATTCGCATTCGAGACTTCGCGATCGACTTTTCTTTGCTTCTTTGCCGAAATTCCCGTCATTTTTTGACCTTTTCATCTTTTCGGCCTTTTTGCTGGACTTGGAATTCAAGGTCAAAGCCTCTTCTTGACGACGTTGACGATGTGGAAGATCCGTATGACTTTTGTCGCGTCCCTGAATCACTTCATCAGCGTTAACAGAAATCTTGTCTCTTATTCCTTTAGCAACACAATTTCTGGTAAACTCTTCAGCATCTTTAACAGACTTAGCTTTTAGTGCCGAAACCTCTTCCTGGCGATGTTGCCGATGTCGGCATCCTTGATCCAATAGACCTTTGTCAGGACTTTGAAGAAAAGTCAACCCACCAGCAATGTTAGAAGTCTCGTTTTGTCTTCCTTTAGCGTTGCAGTTTCTAGAGGTCTCTTCAGCATTTCCGATGCACTTTGCACTCGTGGTTGAAATCTTTTCCTGGCGGCGGTGCCGAAGCCGACGTCGAAGATCCAGGAAATGTTTGTCAGGATCTTGAGAAAAAGACAACCCGCCAGAATGATTAGAAATCCTATCTTGCCTTCCTTTAGCGACGCAACAGCTTCTAATTGCATTTTCAGCATCCTCTTCTTCGGCAGCATTTCGCCCAGGGGAGTCCAGGTTAGACCAGGCATCGGTAAAAGTAGTAAGTCTCTTAAAAACATGCAGATTACTCTTGAAACTAATCGAGGAAGACTGAATAGAGGCATCCTTGGTGTTTCTTGCAGCTTGAGTGGCCTCGGAGACCATTTTATTCCGTAACGAAGGACTCTTCAAGATCAATTCCGACACAAAAGATCCACTTCTACTACAAGAAGTTGTATTAACTTGCAAAGGACGTTGCAAAAGCGGCGCAGGAAGTGCTGGTACCTTGGTTGGTCCAGGTGGGGAGCCTCCACCAGACCCGAAGTCCTTCTTGAGGATATTGATCCTGAGCAAATCTCGACCGTTCTCCAAGGGACCTGGCGGACCAAAACACTCTCTGCGTTTTCCGGATGCCGGCAAACCGTTGAAAATGTACACCGTTAATCTCTTCTTTTTGTAGAAAAAATTAGAAACGGTGTCCTGCACATTCGCTTCCTTTCTGGAGCTTTTAGGAAGGATCTTGAAGAGCGGAGCCACCTTAGACTTCTGAAGTTGGTTCAGGTTCTTAGAAACTTCTCTATCCCGAGGCCGAATTTGATGTACCCACGCAGGATCCGATGGTCTCAGGGCATCCGAGGTTCCAGTTCTCGAAGACCTTGAGAATCCTGAAGACGCAGAAGATCTCGAAGACCAAGGAGATCCGAAATTCGACGTCGGCTTCCTTTTCTGCCAACGACTTCTTGGAGTTACTCGCGACAATGGTGAGGAGTCTCGCTCGATTAGAATTCCCTGTCGAGGACGTTTTACTGGAAATTTAATAGCTGACATTTTTAACTGAGAGGAGGTATCTTCAAGGTCAGAATTCTTTAGATGGGTTCTCGAGGGTGTTTTTTTTAAAGGAATCGAGGCACCACTGCCTCCTCGCGAACCAGTATCCGTGCCATTATCAGAGACACTGTTACCGTCGATATCCACGCTACTCTGTAATGCTAAAGAGCCTCTTGACTTTGAATACACCGGAGCCATACCGGTAATAGAAGAGAACTTTTCTCCGCATCTGACGACTTCGTCGGAAAATGTAACGCTATGTCGGCATTTTTTCGCTCCCGGAGTTGAAATAGCAGGCTTGGTGGCTGATCTTAGAGAAGTGAAGGTGTTCGATTTCAAGGGCGGCTTTTTCTGTAATTCTTGTCCAGGATAAAACTCCGCAAGGGTTGCAGCTCGTTGAACGTCAGTTTTCTTTGTCATCAAGGTACTGCACACTTCGTCGTATGCGACACATACATTGGAATGTCTAGAGTTTGAATTATTTCTAGATAAACCAGAAGTTGTCGGTAAACCAATCTCTAAATATTTCTCCGATTCACCGCTAGTGGGCGTTTTAGTATATGAACCTAACTTTTCATTTACTAGGTCATTTCCTCGCTTGAACGCTGTCATCGCACTCTCACCATTTTCTAATTCGCCTTCCTCTTCAGGGTATTCGGATATCTTAGTTTCACGACTCAATGCTCTGAGAGAAGAATCTGTCACGGCATTGAGACGTTCCGCTTCATTTACAGGAGCATTAGAATATTCCACTCCGCGCATGAGGTATTCTTCATTTACAGAGGAGAATCCTTTATTTTCTTCTTCAGGTGCGCTGCGTTTGTTGTAGATCAACGAGGAAGATATATTTTTGCTAGTGATGGCGATATTAATAGTAGGGAAGGGGAGGACAATCGAGATGGGTTCAGTGACGGTCATGGCGGATTTCTTTTCCATTGGACGGGAAGGTTTCTTCATGGTCGAGGAATTCAGGGGATTCTTCGGGTCCTCACGTACCTCTTGCCACTGGCGGCTTCTCAAGGTCTCGATCTGTTCGAACAGCTGATTGACCTGGACGACCTGCAGCATCACCATGTCCCAGAACCCTGCGAGGTCTTCGTTCGTCGTGGGGAACTCTTCGCCCGGAACTTGATTCTTCAAGTAAAGGAAGATAGGACTGTCATTACGAGATTTTTAATTCATAATTAATGGGAAATAATTTAGGGGGTCCATATATCCAGTTGTCGTAGGGGAAATTCAAGAATTTTTTTTTCATAACTGAAATGCATCTTTTCATCGAAAACAGAGCGTGATTTCATAGTACAATTACTGAACTTAATACATCATTTTTTTTGTCAAGATATATTTAAAAAAATGGCGAGGTACTGGAATTCTCCGAAAAAGTTCCTTTTTTTTGCGGTGTCCACGATATCTCAAAAAGTATTTCACCGATCGGCTTCAAATTTGTAGGGCTCATTCTACACATGGAGGACTGCTGAATGAACGAAGGATTCCTTTTTTCTATGAACACTTGCTGTTTTATTGAGGAAAAATGAAAATGCTATAAGACGAAAAAATTGATTTTTCAGTAAAACCCCTGCCACTTTAGTAAAAATCGGGAATTTCGAAAAATCCTTCGTTCAATCAGCGTATAAAATGGGCCTTAAAAATTTGAAGTCGATCGGTGAAATACTTTTTGAGATATCGTGGTCACCGCAAAAAAAAACAACAACAACTTTCGGATAATTGCTGTACCTCTCAATTTTTTAAATATATCTTGACAAAAAAAAAAGATGTATTAAGTTCAATAATTGTACTATGGAATCACGCTCTGTTTTCCATTAAAAAAAATGCGTTTTAGTTATGAAGAAAAATTCTTGAATTTCGCCTATGACAACTGGACATTATCTCTTAAGATAATTATATATAAATGAATTAAGACAACTCGTGCCCATTACTTACAATATTTTTCTGGCAGAGCCCCTCGAATTGTTGCATCTTTTGACTAGCTAGGAGCCTCGCTTTACCCGCTGCGCATCTCAGCTTGCCGGCCGCTTCTTCAGGAAGTACAGCAGGGTCGCTGTCCGCTAATTCCGCCTCGGCCTTGGAGGCGAGAGAGAGCAACCTCGAGGTCTGCTCTTTGAGTAACTATGGTACAACAATATTCCAAGTTCATGATGGTATTTATAATATAATAATCATTTTCACTCTTCCCCATTTCAGGGCTATGGAACCGGAGTCCAAAAACGTAGGTATCTGCAATTTTTTTTAAAACACAAAGTGATATAACTATTTTTTTGTTTCACTAAACATCAACTACACTATTGACGGACATATAAACGAATATCCAATTCATTTAATAGTATTTGGATTGGTGTACAATAATTATTGCAGTGTCGACAGCAAATTGGCTGGGCACTTCGTCAGAAACAAAAAAGGGTAAAAAATATTTAGAAACTACATATCACCGGCTATTACAGTACGCAGAGAGATTTATTAACATTTTAAATTCTCCTACGTACTGCAACGGCTATTAATATGGAGTTTCTAAATATTTTTGTCTTTTTTTTTCGTTTCAAACGGAGGATAATGATTTCCTGCCAACGCTACAATCATTTCTTGTTCGAGGCGTCCACTTCGAAGTCATGTACACCATCCTAAACACCATTAAATTAACTGAACATTTTTGTATACGTTCCTCTGCAGTTGTAATTCATGTGTAATAAGATAGAAAATAGTTACATCATATTGTTCGCTTAAAAGAAGTTCTCCAGAATAAATACGCTTTTCGACTAATTATTTCGGTTTACCCCTATTACCCGATAAAGAAAATATATTATCTTTTAAGATGCAACTTGATCAGTCTAATAACCTTGATATAATAATGCCCATCCTTCGTGGCTTCTGTCGTGGCTGCCTCTTGAGTTATCGTTGCCGCCGTCGTTATCAAGCCCTGCACACTCGCGGGGGCCTCTTCAGGATGCGCCAAAATGGACGCCGAGTTCTTACCACTTACAGCCACCGGTAACACCACTTCCGGAGCAGCTGGCTGATGGTCAGGGACTATTGTCATGCTACTCACGGTCTCTACCTTGCGTATTTCAATTTTTTCAGGTTCTCTGGACTTTTCTCCCGCTACGGAGGATCTCGAATCCTTGTCCTCTAAGTTTATTCGAGGTGAGCACTGGGATATTCTGTGGAAGAAGTAGAAGAATCCAAATTAACACTAGGTTTACGGGACCCGTCAATTTGACGGAATTCAAACTTCGAAAAGAAATACCGAAAAAACCATAGGATTAATTTTAACCATTTTTGTATCGTAAATTAATCATTTCATCCAAAGAATTTGTACACACAATTATTTTTTCCTAAGCCTTCTAATTATTAAAATCTGTATGTAGTATACCTGTCTCTACGAAACCCGTCAAATTGACGGACTAGCTAATTTCATAAACAATTCATATATATTTGCTTCGTTGCAGAGAGTGTAAGGTGAAGATGAGAGTGAGTTTCCATTGAAAGTGGAAAGATAGAAGGATCTTCGGATAGTGAAGAGGAAAACTTCTTGAAATTATTATTTTGAATTAATTTGTAGACGAAACATTAACTGAGACGCAATCGAAACATTGATTTTGCGTTTTTGACCGACCTCCTGGTGTTGATGACTGGAAGTTGAGCTCGAAACTCCGGTCTCAGATGCCTCAAAACCGGCAGACTTTTCAGGGACTGATCGCTGACCCCGTTCGTTATGTCCTCGCTTTCGTGGCTGTCTTCTACACGAGTCCTGCTGATACTAATATTCACGCAACTTCCCGAGGATTTGTCCATGCTGCGTTCGTTCATGGTCGACCTCGAAGGGCTGCGCTTGAAGAAGAATCCCTGAGCGAGCGCACCGGGTCCATAAAGTCTCTCGACGCGTTGTTGGATGAAGGACTTCTCGCTGGTGTTCACAACCTGGTGACTAATCTCCGTTGTGGATCCATTTAACATGCTACTCTCCCCAAAGGAAACATCGGACGCTAAAAAACAATAATAATCCAGATTTACGATATACCATTTACGTTATACTTTAAATCGAAAAGTTCCCCGGGGATTTTGCAAGGCCTACAACCACAACTTGACGAGATTTAAGGTGAAGTAAACATATAGAGGAACTTGATCGACGGCGGTGAAGATTTTTCTAAATATCTACTTTGTTGACGTTGGTTTTTATATTGACAGCTGTGTCGAATTATATTGGGTATTGTACTAAATGGCATACTCCATCTGTCGTTTTCGTACAATAATTATAAAGAAATCGAAGTAAAACTCCAGAAATCCCCTGAATTCATGGTCTCCGAGGCCCTAATTGACTGCAGACTCCCTGCGCCATCTGTGATTTCCGTGTCAGCTAAATTTTCACTTCAACACCTCGTATTCCTATCGTTTTAGCATAGCAGCACGTAAGACACTTTTTTGCTTTTATTCCGTGCAAATGCGAGTTCCTCGATTACCAGAGTGTTCTAAATTGTCGTACAATTGTCCTGACACTTTCGTCTCTCATATTAGAACCTTCAATAATTGTATATCGATCGAAGTATGAGAACTCGACGCCATTTTGGTTCTGATCGAGGCTAAGGTAAGTCATTTTTTTCCGAACATTCCAATTTTGAAAGTGTCAGGGTAATTCCTTGGTGCTCACGAGTCATGCGTCAAAGTTTCAGACGGTTCGGTTCAATACTCTTAAAAAAAAAAGTGTCTTATTCGGATCGACGGATTTGAGGGGGTTTTACTTCACCTTAACGAGACTTTCAGGGCGTGAAATGCTCGCCAGTGACACGAAAAATGGTCTTGGCGAAAGCGTCGCCCCAAGCTCAAGCAATCGACCAGGAGAAACTAAATTGAGGATTTTATACAGCTTTACACCTCAACCAGGCATTCTTCAAGAACTTTATGAGATTTTAAGTTGAAGTGAAATCCCCCTCAAATCAGTGGATTCAAATAAGACGTTTTTTTTCAAGGGTATTGGACAGAAACGTCTGAAACTTTGATACGTGACTCGTGAGCACCTAGGAATTATCCTGACACTTTGAAAATTTGGATTTTCGAAACCAATTTTTTAACTGGCACCCAGGCCAAAACCAAAATGGCGTCGGGCTCTCATATTTCGATCGATATACAATTACTGAAGGCTCTAATATGAGAAACGAAAGGGTCAGGACAATTGTACGACAGTTTAGAACATTCTGGTAATCGAGAAATTCGCAATTGAACGGGATAAAGGCAAAAAAAGTGTCTTATACGCTTCTATGCAAAAACGACGGTAATACGAGGTCCCGGAGTGAAAATTTAGTTCACCTGAAAATCACAGATGGCGTAGGGGGCCCCTCTGCAGTCAATTAGAGCCCCAGAAAGCATGAATCCAGAAGATTTCTGGAGTTTTACTTCGATTTCTTTATAATTATTGTACGAAAACGACAGGTGGAGTATGCCATTTAATACAATACTCAATGTAATTCAACACAGCTGTCAATATAAAAACCAACGTCAACAAGGTAGGTATTTAGAAAAATCTTCTTTACTGATGCCGATCAAGTTCCTCGACGTGTTTCCCTTCACCTTAAATCCCGATAAAAGATTCCCCCCCGGGATTTTACAAGGATTAGTAAGCACAACGAGGGTTTTACCATTGGCGCGAAATGGCCTTGGCGTTGACATAGAAACGCTGCTCGAGAGGAAACCAGCCCGGCGTTGCTCGCAAGTAGCATCCTCCGAAGCATTTCGGCTTTGAGGGGAAGATCCTCGTATGGGACTGACTTCGGAGAATGTCTGGTACGAGGATAGGCCTCGGTCAACCTCGCAGTACCCACGACGAAGATCGTCCATGGAGTTATCACCATCTATGCGCCTCCCTAGCTCTTGCTTCTCGTGTGCGTCGAAGCCGTTTCGATGGTCCATCGCTAAAGGAGAAATGGCCTGGCTCTTCGACGACCTTGGTAGCGGCAAGGAGTCCAGGTTCTCGGTGGACCTGGAAATATCGAGTTGGATCAGAGAGAGTTAATACACAATTTAATGCCTTAATGAATTAATTCGAGGAACATCTATTTAATCGGACATTCTCGCAATATTAGAATTACAAATGTAATCTACATAACAAAGAAAATCCTCGCCCAAAAGTCAGAGAGAATGACGTATTAAACATGCGCAACACGATTCACCGCGTTCCCTGCCAGACCAAATTTCGATGACTTTTCATGAATGCCACGTGGGCCGTACGCATCCCACGTTGTGGTAAGCCCACTTTAGGAGGTTAGTAGATTATGAAATAAACTAAAAGGTACAGAAAATATTTACATACGAGGATGTTTCACTTGACCTAAATTTTCGGTAAACCATCAAGTTCAACAGCTACGTAAGTATTTCAGAAACAATACCTTTCCATTTTCTTTTAAGCTTCCTCTAATTAAAACGTACTTCACAGCCTATCAACCCCCTTTATATGACATTCACGGTTAAATGAAAAATTACGAAATAAAAATATTTCACTAGATAAGAGCGAAAAAATATTAAGGTGATATGAAAGAGCAGCCTGTATACATCTGAGAGGTCCAATCGTTGCGGTAAGTATTCTCCGAATTGGAGATATGGAAAATACTTTTATCAACGATTGCAAGGGAATGCTGGCTTGTCTCGGGGCTAACGCGTATTTTTTGAGCAAAGATTTGGTTGTAGCTGATCGTCACAGATGGCGACGTTGGTCCTAAACAGTCGTTAGAATAATGAATTCACGGGATTTCGACAGTTTTATGTCGCTCTCTTTATCGTTACTTTACCGAAATGACATATGGAATGCTCCGGTTCGTATAATTCTTAACATTGACTGTAAAAGACTTCAACATAAATATAAATGTTGGTAACGTGACGCGGTTAAGTATTCGGGATGACATTCCCGCCGAAAAGCGTATAGATGAGTTTCATTTTATCGACGTCGATTAAATTTCTCAGCACCTTTCATATCATTTTAAATGGCCCGAATGTGGAGATCAGCTTAGGACGTGTGCGCCCCACGTGATAGAAAACGTGTTAATAGTATAATTAAGAATCTAATGACTCCCTTCATATCCTCAGAGATTGCCTCGAAAATGTTCTTTGAATAATTTAAACAAAAGAAAAAAAAAGGATGAATGTAAAAAAGAGTTCGCCATCAACTGAAGAGGAGGAACCTCTCTTCAGCCACTAAGTGGTACCAACCGAGAGTTCTCCATCGATCCCACGGGATCCCTGCCGACGAGCCTGGTCCCGGGACTGCTGTCCCTGGACCGGAAGCCCTCCCTGAGTTTACTGTCGTATCTGGTGATCCCAGAGTACCCGCTGACGCTGCAGGCCAGCCCGAGGTAGCTCGGCTTCTTCTTCGGGGTCAGCCCCGACGCCTCCTCGCCATCCTCAAGATCGACCGAGGTGGCCCCTTGCTCCTGCAGTTCCAAGGCCACCCTGGCCCCGCCGTTTGCCAGGCCCTCCGGAGAACAGTTCGGGGCCGGTCCCGAAGAAGATGTCTCCGGCTCGTCGTAGGACAGCTTCAGGCTGTGCAGGGTCCTCTCGGACATCGAGTTCGTGTCGGCTTCTGCAATGGAAACGGACCAATTATAATTCCTATTATGTTGGATTAACTATCACAAAGACTATGCTAAATCCACAGATAAATACATAGATATATACATGTACATATAGTTACATAAATAAGGAGAAATAATACAAAAATTGGTGCGTGGCCGCCACGCGCGTTGGAAGTGAAACTTCAAGTTAAGAAGAATGATTAGATATTATTTATTCTTTCACCAAATACCCCTACTGGTTCTTTCGAGCATAATTCTTGTTATTTCACTTTAAATGTTAATAACTGAAAGAATACAGTCCTGACACCAAGGAAAACGTTTATTGTCTCAGTACCGATACGTAAAGTGGAATACAAATAATAATGCATTGTAAAAATAAAATGTAACAAGTTGGGTTAATACTAAAACATACCGATAGATGCAAATAGTGGTAACCGTAGAAAAAAGAAATGAAAAAAAAAAAACAAAAAACTAGGAATTTTACAGTATCTTCCGCAGCGACTCCGACCGAAATTACAAGATTACTCGATCATCAACATTCAATCCATGTCAGGATTATAATTATAACAGAGAATATTATAACGGAAAGAGAATGATACCTAAGGTTCGGATGAAAATATGAGAAGGAAAGGTTAAAAATAGAGAATCGACAGTGGTCGAAGAATCCCCAGCAATTGTGATCGCAGCGCACCTGTCGCGAGTTCAGGGAACTACTCGGCCACTAGCGACTTGCGCTCTCCGTAATTACTGTACTCGGCATGAAAACTGTACTAAAGCATCGGATAAAGAGAAGAACTGAAGGAAAATAGGGCAGGAAAAAAATCGGAAAGGTAAATTAGCAATGCACGAGCAACTCCTGCCAGCAAATGTCGCAGCTGGCCTGGCTCGACGCGGTCATCGGCGACGAGGAAATGGGACTCACTGGGACCGTGAAACAAAAAAATACAGTTATCCAGAGGCGTAACAAAAAAAGTAGAGGACACGGTCATAGACGTGATGGAACGAAAGAGAGGCCCGAGAGCCGCGGTTCCGTTTTCGGAATGACAATTGGATTGGATCGCGCACGCGTGCGCCGTTTAAAGCGCCAGTTTTTTTTTTCCCCTATCCTAGGCACTAGATACACCGCGGAATGTTTTATCGCGGCTATCTCACGTGACATGTATCCAATTGCCAGTGAAACGAGATCGTCGTCTCAATATTGAGGACGGCTAAGCGCCATTTTCCCCGCCACCGGCGTTCCCGGTCGATTAGGCCACTTCCACCAGTGCAATGCGAAATACAAGTACAAGTCGATACATTCCATGGAAATCATTTCCCGTACATCTGAATTTCTGTACAATTTTCTGCTTTTTTGCAGTCCTTATCATTTTTATCGGAGCCTATCTGAAGAGAGAGACGCGATTTAACGTTCTCGTCGACGCTTATCAGGAACTTCACTCGGGGTAGCCTCGAAATTAAAGTAATGATGTTATGGGTAAAGTGATAAATAGAGCAGTCTGAATAATGGCTAACAAAATCGACCTTCGGTAGCCCTTTCAATGCCAACATAGACCATAATCGGTATCCACATATCGAACCATGGATATCATTCAGTCTTTCAGTTGTCGAGCGATATTTTTCATTAAATTAAAGTACCTGAAATAATAGTTTTAATTCTGGGTTCGGTACAAAACGTTTTTTGCTTTTGCACCTCTGTTGTGGGTGGAATTTGTAGTACTGAGGAAGCTTACTCGCCTCTTATAACGTGGTTTCGATATAACAACGCAAAAATTGCGACAGACCGCCTGTAACATGATGTTCTTATAACAAAGTTTCCACATAGCACGGCGTAAACTTAAACAATCCTCATGTAGTATGAATCTTTTCATGACACTGTTCTTTTTTAAATGCATATGCTAAGTATCACTTAACATGATTTCGAGAGAGCACGGTGCTCTGAGTACAAGGTTTTGATACAATACGAAACGAATTAACCGTGTATAAGAGAATTGAATACGTAAGTACTATTTAATACCATGTTAAATCGCAAGCCAGCTTTTTTATGGTTAACGAGGGGTTTTTCACTCGGAAATAAATGAAAAAAAATGTCGTTTTTTGACAGCCGATAGCCTTTGATTTCCTATGATAAACAACATAATTCGATAACATGGAACGATCTGTCTTAAAATTGTGACAATGTTTCGGTGATTTCTGCTTGCGATTTCCAGCTGATATCCACGTGATTCCTAGCATTAAAATCTATGATTTCCGGAGTGAATAACGATTTGGAGGATATTTTAAGTTCGATTAGGTTTGGTTAGATTAGTGTAGGCCGTTTATCACATTGTTCAATTTTGTTAGTCATTACTCGCAAAGAAGATATCCCAGGTCGTTTTCCTCGATTTGATATCTTTTATATGTTATAGTAGACTAAAAACTAAGCGACACGTATTTTTTTTTTATCTGCCATTAAACACTTTAAGGGGGTGAAACCACCATCAAAAGTAAGGCCTGTGAGGGGTGGCTCACCACTTAATTTTTTTTTTTCATTTAATTGAGAAAATTATATTTTTCATTTCTCGTTATGAGAAAGCTTTTCCAGGAGGATTGGTTAAAAAATATTACGTTCTTGTGGGTGAAACTGCTAAATCGCCCCTTGACATGCTTTACTTTGGATGGTGGTTTCACCCCCTTAAAGTGTTTAATGGCAGATAAAAAAAAATACGGGANTAATTGAGAAAATTATATTTTTCATTTCTCGTTATGAGAAAGCTTTTCCAGGAGGATTGGTTAAAAAATATTACGTTCTTGTGGGTGAAACTGCCAAATCGCCCCTTGACATGCCTTACTTTGGATGGTGGTTTCACCCCCTTAAAGTGTAAATGGCAGATAAAAAAAAAATACGTGTCGCTTAGTTTTTAGTCTACTATAACATATTATAAAAGAAATGAAATCGGAGAGATCGACCTGGGATACCTTCCTTGTCAGAATACCCAGGCATTATTCGCAATGCCCTATTAATCACTTTGGCTGTAACGAGAACAGGAAATAGAGGTTGATAGTTGAATCCAGGAGTATCCTGAAGAAACATCGAAAGTGGTGCACCGGACGACTCGAGGCACGAGCTTTCCTCAAGTTCTGTCATCGCACATGGGGTTCAGAGAGGCACCGGCGGAATGGAATTCCAACGCGACCATGCGCTTTGGAATTCCATTCCGTCACTTTTAGAATTCCCAATCGGTCCGATGACGTCTGCCCCGGGTACGCGTGCACGGCACGCGTGTACAATGCGTGGACAGGAGCGAGTGCAGTGTATGGAGAGAGCTGACATCTCAGGTGGGCGAAAAAAGAGAAAAGTAGGCGCGAGAGGAAGGTCGAACGGCCGAACGGGATTCGTGTTCTCCAACCTGATCGCTCGGACGCGGATCGGTCGATGTCCAGACTGCAGCTTCCGATGCTCTCCTCGCTGGTCATGCTTCGACCTCGAAGTGAATCCCGAAGAGCGTCTAAGAGGGCCGAAGAGGCCTAGGAAAGATGTCCAGAAGACGTCGAGGCGCGGGTATCGTACGGCTTTCACGGAGCTTTGGTAACTTTCGGAGCGATGGTCGCTCCAGGAAGCCAAGAGAAAGGGTCCTGGAGGCGTCTTCGGGGTGGTGAACCGTCCGGATGCGATGGGGCCGTCTTTAGGGTGCCAGAGAGATTCCGATGCTGGATGGTAAAGTCCTCCGGGAATTTTGGTTCGTTCAAAGTTTAGATTAGAGGGGAAGTCCGATGAAGAATTTCTGGGAGGGTCTTCAGGGTGCCGGAGGGACTCCGGTACGCGGTGGAGGGATCTTTGGAGGTTCTTTCGGGGCACACGAAGGTGCGGAGAAGGGAGGAAGACAGGGTGGAGGTCCTGAAGAGATCTCTTGTGAACCTCTTCGAGTAGATGCTTCCCGATTCGTAGAATCCCTCTCTAGGCCTTCTAGACGTCGAGACTGCGGCGCGCGATGGAATTCCGCGGGCGGCTCCTCTTCCAGGGCCTCGGAGCGCGAGGAGCTCTCCAATGACTTTGGCAAAGCGTCCACAGGGACCTTCTCCGGAGAGTCGGCGGACGTCCAGAACGCGCAGCACCGATCTTCGAGGATTTCCAGGCGCGCGATAATGCGAGGCACTCTAGGAAGTTAGCCAAAGTTACCGCAACGAGCAGATCGTTCTTTCGACCGCTTCTTCCCAGATCTTCGAACCCTGAACTTCCCGATGTCTCAAATATTCCCTCAGATTTCTTCTCCAGGTGTCAAACGACTAACCCAGGATTTAGAATTCGGCGATCCCGAAGGAATAGCTTCGACTACTAGGGCACAGCTCGGTGGCCTTCCTCGGGAGTCTCTTCGGGTTCTTCTTTTGGGTCCTCCTCTCGGTTGTCGGGACCTCCAGGAGATTCTGGACCCTCCTTGGCGCGATCTCCCGGCGAGTCTCGCAGACTTCTGCGTCACCGTGCCCCCCGCATCCGGACCGCTTCCTGGGGACCACCTCGAAGAGGACCCCGAAGACTCCCTCGGCAGCTTTCCCGACCCTCGAGCTCAGCGGCGCCGGTGTCATCGAATCCTTCGCGGGCTTCCTCCTCCTCTCCTCTTCCTCGGGGTCTCGCCTAGAAATGTCGGGAAGATCTGAGAAACCTCGGGCTCGTATTTCTGGATGCCGAGATATAAAGAAGATCCCCGGCTCTCGCAAGTCGGGAAAAAGGAAACGCCCGCTGCCGGGGAGGCACAGGTGCACACTCCCCAGGAACGCGAGGGACGTTTATTTAAACAACCTCCCTGCCTACTCAGCACTTTCTGTCGAGTCTCACTCGACCGTAAAGCCCCTCATCTCACGAGACCCAAGAATAAACGACTACCAAAAAAGGCACAAAATGCAAGATTTGTCTGTAACGTAATGTACCAGTACGCGGAAAAGCGTAAATCGTAAGCAATTTGTTGTAACATGACGTACAAATACTCGGGGAAAACAGTAGAGACCAGGCATCGTATTCTCGAATTCATATGGATTTTGTTCACTTACGGATAGATTTGCAGGAAAAATTTTGCATTGTTGCGAAGTCGCGTCATCGGTCAACACTTGAAAGTCTTGCACGAAACTGTTAATTTCGCATGCAAAAGTTGATCGTATGAACTCGAGAATTGAGTCCTAGAAAGTTGAATCGAAGAAGCGACGAGGGACAAACAAGAATGATTATAAAAACCTCAAAGAGGTACGCAGAGGTGTACGCTCCCCAGGAACGCGAGGGATGTTTATTTAAACAATGTCGCTGCCTACTCAGCAGTTTCAGTCGAGTCTCACTCGACCGTAAAGCCCCTCATCTCACGAGATCCAAGAATAAGCGACTATCAAAAAAGGCACGAAATGCAAGATTTGCCTGTAACATAATATACCAATACTCTGATAAGCACAAAACGTAAGCAATTTGTTGTAACATGACGTACAAATACTCGGGGAAAAAAGTAGAGACTAGAAGGTTGAATTGAAGAGCGAAGAGGGAAAAACAAGAATGGCTTAAAGAACCCTGAAGAGACAGGTGCATGCTCTATCAGGAACGTAAGGGACATTAGTTTGAACGTCACTGTCGACTTAATAGTTTCAGTTAAGTCTCATACGACTACAAAGTTCCTCATCTCACGAGATCCAAGAACAATATGCGATTATCGAAAAAACCTCAAGATAAGAGAAGGATTTTTTTAGAACATTACGTACGAATACTTGGGGAAAAAAGTAGAAATTAGATGGATGAATTAAAAAGCGAAGAGAGAAAAATAAGAATGGCTTAAAGAACCCTGAAGAGACAAGTGCATGCTCCATCAGGAACGTAAGGGACATTAGTTTGAACGTCACTGTCGACTTAATAGTTTCAGTTAAGTCTCATACGACTACAAAGTTCCTCATCTCACGAGATGCAAGAACAATATGCGACTATCGAAAAAACCTCGATATAAGAATTTTCTTAGAACATTACGTGCGAATACTTGGGGACAAAAGTAGAAAGTAGAAGGATGAATTAAAAAGCGAAGAGAGAAAAACAAGAATGGTTTAAAGAACCCTGAAGAGACAGGTGCATGCTTTAATATGAGAAACGAAAGGGTCAGGACAATTGTACGGCAATTGAGAACACTCTGGCAATCGAGAAACTCGCACTTGAACGGGATAAAGGCACAGAAAAGTGTCTTGCGCGCTTCTGTGCTAAAACGATGGTAATACGAGGTCCTAGAGAGAAAATATAATTGACCTGGAAATCACAGATGGCACAGGGGGTCCCTCTGCAGTCAATTGGGGTCTAAGAAACCAAGAATCCAAGGGATTTCTGGAGTTTACTTCGATTTCTTTATAATTATTGTACGAAAACGACAAATGGAGTATGTCATTTAGTACAATACTCGATATAATTCGACACAGCTACAGATATAAAAACCAACGTCAGCAACATAGGTATTTAGAAAAACGTTTTTTACCGACGTCGATCAAGCCTCTCGACGTGTTTCACTTCACCTTAAGGTGAAGGAGTGAAACTTTTGTTTTAAGGGTATTAGACATAATATTAGACATATAATGATTGTACGAAAACGACAAATGGAGTATGTCATTTAGTACAATACTCAATATAATTCGACACAGCTACCGATATAAAAACCAACGTCAGCAACATAGGTATTTAGAAAAACGTTTTTTACCGACGTCGATCAAGCCCTTCGACGTGTTTCACTTCACCTTGAGGTGAAGAGTGAAACTTTTGTTTTAAGGGTATTAGACATAATATTAGACATATAATGATTGTATGAAAACGACAAATGGAGCATGTCATTTAGTACAATACTCGATATAATTCGACACAACTACCGATATAAAAACCAACGTCAGCAACATAGGTATTTAGAAAAACCTTTTTTACCGACGTCGATCAAGTTCCTCGGCGTGTTTCACTTCACCTTGAAAAACTAGAGGAGCCTAAAAAGTAGACGCCAGGGCGGATTAGAAAAAGGTTAAGAGGGATGAAAAAGGATTTTTCGAGGCCTGATGAGCAGTTGCCGACACCCTCCATTCCTCGGTCGGCACTTGGAGAAGCCGCGAAAGCGGATTGCACTTGGCTGCACTTGAACGAGGGAATCTAACGCCCCGCTCGGGCGAAGAGCCTCGGTTAAAGGTAAGTGTCCCCTTCTATGTATAGACGCAAATAAACCCAGCCGACTTTTGTCCTCGCTCCTCGATCTTCCGTCTGGGTTTCCTTCCGAGATCCGCCGCTTTCCCCGATCTTTCATCCGAGACTGCAATCCGAGACTGCCCGGCTTTCCTTCGACCATATTCGGGGATCTTTTTATCTTAATATGCCAAACCCGTCGTTATTTCTTTTACGTCCAGCTTCAACGCTTAAAATATATACTGCCATAATTCATTTTTATAACATTCGCCGGTTCCTTCTCGCTGGAACGTCCGCCCCTTCGTTAACATGCGAAGAAGACGCGTTAATATATATAGAAGAAATGTGAGTATTAATAAATTACATGAAGTCCTAAGGTAGGAATTCTGGTCCTCGTCCTTGGAACCAGATTTCTCATTTTTCTCTTGAAATCTTTTGCTTCCGCAGAACCATATATTATAATAGGCAGGATTATTTTTTTTTATTAGCGCTTCGCGCGACTCTGGTTATCATTTTCTTAATATTATATTGTCGTCCCTCGATGACGAATCCGTAATAGCGGGGGATCGTTCTGTTCACTTTCTCGTTTCGTTTAGGAACGATCGCCAGCCAACTGTTTAACGCCGATCGGCATTTCGGCCCACACGTTCCTTCGTATCTCGGGAACGAAATCGTTGGGTGGGTGTTCCTTCTGGAGTTACCACCGGTTGAAGGCGTTTCGTGCTTATGCAAATTTCGTAACAGCACTAAACATACATATTTCCATACTCTTCGCTCGAGCGAGAAAAGTAAGAGCCCTCCTCGCCGGAATAAACGAATTCCCTTGATGAGGACCAGCAATGCAATTTATTGCATATAGATTGCAGATTTGCATATGGATCCGATGTCGGAAGGATATCGAATTGGGGGGCCGAGCTGGGCTCTTCGTAAAGTTAATAAATTTATGTCTGATATGATTTATCTCTTTCTTAGTCCGTGACTACTTTCGGGCACTTCCTTTTCTTTCACTTCTAAAGTACATTCGATCCCTCTTCGTTTCACTTTCGAGATAAACGCGATTCCTCGCCGCTCCGAGATAGATTCGGCTTCTTTTCTTCCCACTTCCTAGATATACGTGGCCGCTCTTTATTCCACATCCTCGATAAATTACTTTTCATTTCTTAAGTAAACTGGAACCACTTTTGATCCATATCTAAGATAAATACAATTCCCTTCATTCCATTCCCAGGATAAAGTTGCTTTTCTTTCGTTCTACTTTCAAGATGTACTCAATGCCTTTTCGTTTGGTATCGACGATGAATGCAGTTCTTTTCCGTTCAATTTCTTAGATAAACCTGGTCTTATTTCTCCACTTTTATATATTAATTCGGTGTCTTTTAGTTCCATTTCATAGATAAATTTGGTCCATTCCCGGAATAAACTCGATTACTCTTTACTCCCACATAAATTCAATTTCTTTTGCTCCGTTTCCTAGACATATGCTGCCCCCCTTCGTTCCATATACCAGATAAATACAGTTCCTGTTTATCGCATTTCCAGGACAAATTCGCTCTTTCTTCATTCCATTTTCAAAACCTACGAAATACCCATTCGTTTTATATCCACGATAAACTCAGTTCCTCCTGGTTTAATTTCCGAAATAACCGCTTTCCTTCCAATTCCTATATAAATTCGGTGTCCTTTGATTCCATTTCCTGGAGGAATTATGCCCATTCCCGTGATAAAATCATTACGATTCCTCCTCGTTCCCTTCTCGAGATAAACTCGATTCCTCTTTATTCTCACATAAATTCAGTTTCCTTTTGCTCCATTTCCTAGACATATGCTGCCCCCCTTCGTTCCATATTCCAGATAAATACAGTTCCTGTTTATCCCATTTCCTGGACAAATTCGCTCTTTCTTCATTCCATTTTCAAAACCTACCAAATACCCATTCGTTTTATATCCACGATAAACTCAGTTCCTTCTGGTTTAATTTCCGAAATAACCGCTTTCCTTCCAATTCCTACATAAATTCGGGGCCTTTAGTTCCATTTCCTGGATGAATTATGCCCATTCCATTCCCGTGATAAACTCGTTACGATTCCTCCTAGTTCCCTTCCCGAGATAAACTCGATTGCTCCGCTCCAAGTATACGTGCAGAAATTTGTCATGCCGTTCCACGTTCCGTTTGTCGATCGGCCCCCTTCCCGGTGGCTCGGCTACGAAGGCATCGGTGGGAGTTTCTGCGGAAATGACCACTTCGAGCCCGCTCTTGCCTCCTCCTGGGGAGGGGTCGCGCGCTCGCAGGGAGAACAGGATTTCTGAAAAAGGGAAAATCGTCCGAGAATTCGCCCGGTTGGACAAATAGCGAGTGGGCGTCCGGAGGGAATCGGGGTCGAGCTCGAAGGGAACGCGGATGAAACGGGTCCGAGACTTCCAGCAGACTGTGGGCATCGTACCGTGGAATCGGGTAATTTCCGTGTACGCACGAGTGCACGCTGACCTGTGTGCACGCACACGGGGGAGGGTCGTGGTACGTGCGACGAGTTGCCAATCATGGTCCGCTCGTCCCCGTGATGGTCACTGGCATCCGCTCGAAGGCGAAAGGTGGACAAAAGATGATTCAACTTGCTGATGATGACGATGAAGATCGGTAAGACGTCGTCCATGACGTCACAATCATCAGTGACATCTACTCGAAGGCGAAAGATGGTCAGAAGATAATTCAACTTGCTGAAGATGACGACGTCGACGATCATTAACACGTCGATCGTGATGTCACGATGCTGGGAGTGATAACGAAATGTTCTCATCCGGTGCTGAAGATACGAATGAAGTGGCTGATTATGATAATTACGATGAAAGTAGGATGCCAAAGGTGATAAGGCCACTGTTGACGATGACGATGATTATGATGAGAAGTCCTTTGGGTGAATTACACACAGGGCAGTTCTTCTTATTAGAGTAGTTACTGTAACGTTCTATTGCTCCAGTTGTTGGGTGACGATCGATGTCAAGTTCCTATTTCGGAGCTGATTTTCAGGAGCAGAAGATTCTGTAAGAATTGGTCTCACTGGCGAGAATTGATAGTAAATTATTCATTTGATGATTAGGTGTAAAGGTTGATCGAGTTAGGTATTTTCAATTGTGGATGGATATCAATTGCAAGCTGAAGATGGGTGTTTATATGTATGTCCTTCCATGGAGATCTCACCCTTGCCGTTACATGGAAACTTGCTATAAATCATCTAAATATTGATCCTTGGACACCTCATCGCTTCTCCAAGATGTCAAGGTCATGGATACCTCCAAAAATCTATCGCTACTATGAGATTTTATGTCCTACTCTTCTCCTGGTTCGCTTAACTATTTTAAGATTTTCACCACTATAAATGTATATTAACAAGTGATTTGTCGAAAAGGAGCAGGAAGCTTTAAGTGACAAACTACCGTTTCCAACATAAAGATGGTTCGCTCGTTTTGACACACCTTCTATTAAATAAATATTTTCTCCCATTTAATATTTACCCTATTAAAATTTATGAAACCTTAATTCCGCTCCGATAGTTATCACTTAACATGTTGAAAAATTAAGGCAACGATTTCGAACTACGTGCCAACTCTCAGAAAGCCTGTAGAGAGCCTAAAATACCTGATCGCTTCACGTTTTGACACGTTGCCCCACGTCTCTGTACCTTGGCAAATTTCAACCTTCCACTGACATACGTAGACCTCGACAAGGTGTATGTTAAGACTCGACAGTGGAACTTGTGGGTACGGAAGTCATCTTACTAGAGTAAGGATATTCCCAGAGTCCTTTTGTTTACGTGTATACCCACGAAGAGGACCCCACCCTCTTAATTAAAGGTTGTCCCGTTGTGGAAACCGGGACAATGATCCCGTAATGCGTCGTCACTGGACTGTGCAAGGGGTCTTTTTAAAAGAAGAAAGAAAAAGGATGATGTCGGGAACCGGGGCCTCGGTGAACAGGCCACAGTTTCATCTCTAGTATTCGCCGCAGGCGAAATCTGGCGAAATTCACCGCTTTTAAGGAAGAATAGCCGTCTCTTTCTGCGAAGTTACTCACGTTCGTGTGTCACCGCTGCCAAGATGCGCGACGCGTCGACCAGCCGAGTGTCGGGAAAAGGTGACTCTTTTAGGTTAGAAGTTCCTCGGGGTACTGCGGGCCGGCCACTGCGGAGAATTTCGAGGTCTCGCTACGTGTCTCGCGTGAATTTCCCATCCGAGTTACGGTACCCATCAAACGTGAAACCCAACTGCCATCTTGGTGGACCGCTGACTCGCCGTGTCGCCGTGCGTTGTTTCCCCGCGAGCTGCGCGTCAGCGGCCGCCGCTTGGTGGCGCCACCGCTCACACGTCTCCGCGCTCGGTAATGGCGGCCGTTTGGTTTATTGACGATTGATAAAAGAGTTCATCATTCACGAAAAACTGAAGCAGAAAATTCTCTCGTTTCCCATACATTTATACTAGGCTTTTTAGCTTGTGGTTAGATTAGGAGTCCAGAGTTTGAGTTTATTTCTTGGTAACATCAGAGATGGGCATTGCGATTATGGCGCCGTCTATGGAGCAAGTATATGAACTGTAAGAGTTGTCGACCTGACGGGTATCTCACCTTTTAAAATCTTTGGTCTAAAATATGTACTTTAGAATAAATCCGTGCGCAGCATGTGATAAAGAAAAACTGTAGAGCATATATACATGATTATTTAAGGTGTGTTTGAATTAAAAGGGTTCAAACTAAACTGATTAACACTTGTGACACGAAGTATCTACTTTTCAAGTTCTTCAGAAGAATTATGTTGGTAAGCTCATATGATAAAAGATAACTTTTACCACCCTTAATGAAAGGCAGCTTTGTTAAAGCCAATTAATTTCTTATGCAGGACACTATTCACGTTTTTGCAGAATTCTCGAGTTAATTTTATTGCTTTATATTACTTTAAAAATTGTTCAATTCTCGCGCCTCCGTTTGAACAGAACTCTCGCGCAGGAAATTCGAAGTTCCACTCACAGATGTCGCGGGTATGGAATGAAATAGTTTCCTAGTTTTTAATACATTTTATGGAAACTCCCATGGTAAGAGGTAACTATCAGTTCTCCTTTCCCAAAATAATGTTTCAGCAATTTAGTAATATCTCCTATCAATGGAATTGATATTTACGTGTCCCTGAATCTGTGAATCGAATTTTTCTCCGTATAACTTTCAAAATTGTTCAAATCCTAGCGCCGAAATTCCACCGCGGTCACGTGAGAGGTTCCTAGCGGTGCTCACAGATGTCGCGAGCGCTGCCGCCGGCGGCACGGCCTGGCCGCTCGGCCAATGAGAGAGCAGTTCGACCCGCACCTCCGTCGGGTTCGCATGTATCGGTGTCTGGGTACTCGCGGCAGTGGAGCCGCGCTGGTTCGCACCTGTGACCTGTAGAGGCGTCGCGCGCAGCGTACCTCTCCTAGAGAGCAAGATGGCGCGCTTCTGTTTGCGAATGCCTTCGCACCAGACGTAAATATTCGCGAGACGGCCGGAGAAATCCCGGTGGGTAGCCACCTCGCCGAGTTTCCGGAGCGGCCGGCGACCCGGAGGACGGAGCGCCCCGACGTTCCCCGAAGACTCGGTCGAGGAGCCGCGGCACCTGGGAGCCCCGTCGCGAAGTGCCCGTCCGAGCTCGGCGGAGCTCGCCACTCGCCAGTGCTTCCGCAGCTGCGCCACCGCCGCCACCGGAGCGACCCGGTGTCCCACCTGAGGAATGCCGGAGCGACCTCGCCGATGAGGCGCTCCAGGACGACCCCAAGAACCGCCAGGTGATCCCTCGCGTGCTCCTTCGCTCCTGTGACGTGTGCACTTCTGGACCCTCGAAAAGACGGACCTCGACCCCCCTCCGGGTAATCCTCGATAATTGTATATTATTCCTTCCCCGTAGGAGCGGGAGTCGTCAGTGGTCGTAAGGTGGTTTCAAAGATACCCCATTGGGGGTAGTTGCTCCAAAAGACGAACTTTAACCTTCCTGGTGCTCCTAAATGCTCCCCTTTTTTGTTGGATGGGTAGGAAGTTAAGTCATAAGGAGTTTTTTTAACACACGCCGTCCCTTCCGTGGTTCTAAATACTCCAAAAATGATCCTTGACTCTTTGGATCGTCTCCTGATTTATCGTTTTCCTTTTTCTGTAGAGATCGAGGTTGGGAGAAGTTTCCAATACTAACTCGTCATTTGGATTTCGTGAGGGACATCAAATCTTGCATCGTTCATATTTTAATGCTTCGGCTTTTTTTAGAAATGTCCATAAAGGGTTAATCCCTGGAGCGTTCCTGCGTGATTTTTGACGGATTACTCCATTCCATGTGGTTACTTTTTGCTAGGAAAATAGGCTGCAACCTACCAAGTAATTCTTGTCATTTTCCTTTCTTCCGTAATAGTCTTCGCTTAACACAATGGATCTCAGCCCACGGGATAATTTGCAACATAAGTCCTCTCTCCTATAACGTGCATATTCTTGAGTTTCCTTGACCCATTGGATGGCCCTCGGCATGTTGCGTTCCTTTTCGTTTCTTAATACGTCATTACCTTCCAGATTTATGTGCTCTTGAAGCCTTCCAAGGAAAAAGCTCATTTAAGACAGAAATTTGTACTCCTCAAATGGCCCATGACGTACTTCTATTAATAATCATTTATTATTCTTTGCATTCTTCGGGATATAGCCATAGCTGTATAGTAAAATTCTTGACAAATTTCTAAACTCATTCCTAACAAGACAAATGCTTTAGTACAATATTTAAAACAGACCTTACTATGCAATCCTTAACGCATTCCTTTTTGCTATGTCATAGTACGCTGCCACCAAGGACTGTTCTCTGCTTTGTGACGTATGTGCCACGCCGATACCAAGGAAGACCCCAAGTGATCCTCCGCACGCCACTACCGAGACACATATGTGCGTCGCTGTCGAGGGCGGCTGCCAGTTAGGTTTGTCGCCCGTGGTGCTGTCATTGAACTCGCAACGCGGTCTTCGATGCCCTGCGAGTCTTGGATCCTCCTGCGAACTCTGGATAAGAACTCGAGAGCTGGCTCCTGGTAGTAGGGGTCCATTTGAGAAGGAAGACTCTCTCAGGGAGCAGTGGGACAGGGGGAAGGCGCTGCTAGTACCAGAGAGTCTACAAGACTAACAAAGAAGATGGCCTTCAACGAGGTAAGTTACGATCTCTTAAATGCATTCTACTTTGGGTGCAGCCAGGGGTAATGGTACGGCTGCAGTGTCAGAGAAACATTGTTGCAAGTTCTTGAGATATACGATACTCTGAAGAGGTTAGGTGCCCGTATTGCTTGACACAAATGATCAAATAAATTGATCTGTACATGAACGCTGTTAAAGATGTTCCGATATATTTTAACCCTTTTGAATATAATGACATATGAACATCAGAATAGTGTAACTCGAAATAAAAACTGGGCAAATGTTTGCTACATTTTGACAGCTGCATTTCAATATGAGAATCTGAACAAAAGTGATCGAAAGTTTAAGCGAGATGGTAAGATGAGAAAAGAGAGAAGTAGAAATATTAATAAATGTACTATGATGTGCTTTTTTCAAAATGCGTATAATTGTGTATGGGCACGTGATTGAAAATTAGTGCATAACAGATTGTGAAATTCGGTAGACGTGCCCTCTTAAATTTATATACTTGTGTATCAAAATCCTGAACACAATTGTGTACGACATTTCGAAGTATCGTTCCTTGAAAGAAACTTTGACTATATGCATATTTTAGTTTGGATAGATATTCTTAATAGCATGGAATTTGATTCGATTGTATATTGATTTTTAGTCATTTGAGTTGAAATTGTATGGTAATTCTTGTCGAAGGCTCGATGGAATGCTTTCTAATGATCGGAGAGGGAAAAATGTCAACCGGATGACGTCGAGGTGGTAAAGACGTTTTCTGCGTTCTTTCAACTCCCTCAAGTATTGGGCAAGAATTTAGCCTCGTGCGTTTCGCGATACTAATATTGTGCAATTGAATGGTCATTGGTGCCATTTCATGATCCATATCTCTTATACAGAGTCAAAGTGCATGCCATTCCCCTGAACAATTCGAGGCCGCCTAGAACGTCTCGATTGCACATTCCAATTGTTTTAATAACGTTTACGTAAAGGTCGGGGTGACGACTTTATTAACAAAGTGCCGGGTGTCGTGTCGATATTAGTTTTTTTGCGATCGCGGATTTGTGAAAGAGAAACCACCGCTCGTTATTGATATTTTCCTTTTTTTTTCTTTTCTTTTTTCCTTTACTTTAGGCCCGGGGTGATTTACGAGAGGCTACTTTATTAAGACACTTTAATCAATTTTATGACTGGAGGTTTACGGCGCCGTTAAATTATTCTTTAGAACAAGGTGCCCAGGGGCCTACGGCTAACACGATTCGTTGCCACTCAAGATTGGCAATTTACAATTGACGAGTGACTAATATCGACTAATATTTATTTTTATCGTCGGACTTTAGTTATGTCTACGGGGCGTGAGTTTGACGAAAACAATTGCATTAAATCATCGAAAGCAACCGCTATCGACTTAAAATGTAGTTTACGTTAAATTGTTCTAAATTGAATTGTCCTTTTAAAAGGTTTTTCTATTTTTTTTTCTTTTTTTTTCAATTGAATTTTCTCGATTAAATTATTTTTTTCACATGCAATACTATATTGGGATACGTTGAGTGATTTAAAGAATCGTCGAGTTTTCGGCTTAGTGGCGGAGGAATGGATTAATTAATTCCATTATCTTATCTAGCTTTTAATGTCTATTTATTTACTTTCCTTTTCTTCTTACCAGGGGTGATAAGACTGCTAACAGATCCAAATGAATCCATCGATTTAGAGAAGCCTCTTGCTAAGCTTTTATTCCTGAGCCATTGACGTCATCCACCTGTCAACCTGGGAAAGTAATTTCATTCGATTTTCTCCGGATTGATTTCTATTTCCACACCCATCGGGTTTCACCTCACATGGAATTTCCAACTTGTAAACGCACGATCGGCCACCTTGAATCGGCGCTATTAAAAACTTGTTGCCGAGTCTTTGGCCTCGTATCGGTGGATCGGTTCATCGAAGCCGTGTAGATGTACGTGAGCCTGGAAAAAGGGAGTTTAAATTGATGTTCTCGGTGTACTTTGCCTTTATACGCGTCAGTTATCTCCCCGAATTATTGGTACGGTGCGTAATCACACGGTCGATAAGTTCGATCGAGCGATATAAACGGAACCCATTGCTGGGTTTCCATCCTCGTGTCGCGTGGTCGGCCCCATCAACGTCGTCCAGGTCTCAACCTAGAAAACTAATGTCACTCGATTCCTTCTGAATTGATTCTTCCTCGACTACAAGTCATTTTCTGCTCGATGTACAGTACAGACTTGCAATCGCACGGTCAATTTCAATTTACCGATAGAAAGACAAAGGAATTATTAAAACATTGCCGAGTTTTTTAATTCACTTTGCAGGCTCAGTTTCCATTGATGTCATTCAGGTGTCAATTTAGAAAACTAATGTCACTCGATCTCTTCTGAATTGATTCTCCCTCGACTACAAGTCATTTTCTGCTTGATGTAGAGAACATACTTGCAATCGTAGGGTCAATTTCAATTTACGGATACAAAGACAAAGGAATTATTAAAACATTGCCGAGTTTTTTAATTCACTTTGCAGGCTCAATTTCCATTGATGTCATTCGGGTTTCAACCTAAAAAACTAATTTCACTCGATTATCTGAATTGATTGTTCTTCAACTACAAGTCATTTTTTGCCCGAAGTAAAATACAGACTTGCAATCGCACGGTCAATTTTAATTTACGGGTATAAAGAAAAAGGAACGATTAAAATATTGCTGAGTTTTTCGTTTCTCGGAACAAGCTCAAGTTTCCATCGATCATTCGGGTTTCAACCTAAAAAACCAATTTGTCATCGATGTCATCAAAATATGAACTAGGAAAAGTAATTTCACTCGATTTTTGCTGAATAACCGAAATGAAAAAAGAGTAAAAAAAAGCACTCATTGCGGAATTTTCAACCTTGCGCCAGAAACTCATTCCCATTGATGTCAACCAAACATGAACTAGGGAAATTTAATTTCACTCGATTTTTGCTGAATAACCGAAATGAAAAGGAGTTAAAAAGGTACTCATTGCTGAATCTTCAACCTTGCGCCGAAAAGTCATTCCCATCGATGTCAGCCAAACATGACCCCAGGAATTTAATTTCACCCGAATTTCTCTGAAACGATTCTTTCCACGCGTATCAATTTCCCCTCGGAATATAGAATTTCGACTCGCAGCCGGTCAGAAGCTTAGAACCAGCGACAGGAAAAAAGAGAAGAGAGAAAAGGGATCCCATTGCTGGATTTTATCGCGGTCAGTCCCATTGACGTCATCTAGGTGTCAACCTAGAAAAAAAAAAGAGAAAAAAAGGACGCGGGACGTCGCCCTCGACGCGACACAAACTCTCCTCGTTTTTCTCTCCAGTCCCTCTCATGTGTATGCGTCATATAGGCACACACACCGCGTAAATTCCCTCTATATACGCGTATGTCTGCATGCATATCGCGTATATGTGTGCGCATATCGCGTATATGTGATGCATATTGCGTATATGTGTATGCATATCGCGTATATGTGTATGCATATCGCGTATATGTGTATGCATACATGTATGTACAGGCGTATGTACGTATATGTACCCGACCGAACCATGGAG
>NW_019394602.1:0-65149 GCF_000612105.2 Orussus abietinus | reverse complement strand
GGGACTCTACGGGACTCTACGGGCACACTACGGGACTCTACGGGACTCTGCGGGACTCTACGGGACTCTACGGGACTCGACGGGACTCTGCGGGACTCTACGGGACTCTACGCAACTCTACTGCACTTAACAACACTCAACGGCACTGTACAGCCTGCGATAGGGCTCGGAAACATTTGAAAAACGCTCGATAACGCTCGAAAACGCTTGATAACGCTCCAAAACGCTCGAAACCGCTCTACAAATGATCGAGGAACGCTCGAAAACGTTCAAAAACGGTCGAAAAACGCTCGATAACGCTTGAAAACGCTTGAAAAACGCTCGAAAACACTCGAAAACGGTCAAAAAACACTCGAAAACGGTCGAAAAACGCTCAGTAACGCTTGAAAACGTTCGAGATCACTCGAAAACGTTCGAAAACGCTCGAAAAACACTCGAAAACGCTCGAAAAACGCGTGAAAACGCTCGATAAGGATTGAAAACACTAGAATATCACTCGATAACACTCGAAAACGCTCTGAAAATGCGTGAAAACGCTCGAAAACGCTCTGAAAATGAATGAGAAACGCTCGAAAATGTTCGATAACTGTCGAAAAACGCTCGATAACGCTAGTAGGGAAATATAAAAATCATGCCGCATGGTATTACCATCACGAGTACGTGAGCCACCAACGGCGACTGGTAGATGGTACCGCCATCGCGAGTGCGCGAGCTCCTATCAGAAATTCGTTGCGCCGCCCTTGGGGACAAAAAAACGGTGAAAGCTAATGTACGAAACCAAAGGGCAGCACAGGATGCGATCGCATGATCCTGCCCGTGAGCAATCTCCCAACTCATCTCTGTCTCCGAACTCATTTCTGCTCATCTCTCCAACTTGTATCCGAATGAATGTGGTTTCGGTGGTGTGTTAAAAAAATTCATGATTTAGAAACAGCCAATCAGAGCTGATCATGATCCCACCATTTTTAGGCGGAAAATATAAAAGTGCATCAATAGAAAACTTGCATCATACAAATGCAAAATTATTTATGCTTTAACAATACGATATAAATTCAAAATGTGATAGCCTTTGATACAGCACAGTTTGGTAAAGCACGAATCTTTACTACACTTTGTAAGTAAATTACCAAATAATTATTTTTTATACTTTACTGATTGTACTTTATGAACATTCTATCCTTATGTTAATAATATCCTTATTATAAGTCAAAACGTTTCAGTTTAGCATCGAGTTCATCTATTTCTTGTAAAGACGTCTCTTGGGTCATGTTTTCCAAAAATTCAGCCATTATACGTCGTTTCTCGTGCGAGTCCTTTGGAAATCGTTCTTTACGTACTTGAACGACCCATTTCTCATAATTCTCTGGTTGATTGAAGTAATGGAACAGAACAACTGGAAATGCCGTGTACAACATCATTTTAAACACTTCTAATTGCCAGTTGCCCATTTTTGAAGATTCTGCAATAGAACATGACATACAACGAAACCTCTCGAACGTAAAAACATTCAGCACATCGTACACTCTCAATTTCCCAAAGCAACTTGAAATAGCAAATAGATTACATTGTGAATTCTCTTTCGATGAACTATCAGTGACTATTCAATTTTCTGCATACCTATTCTAATCTGAAATGCACTTTTGTACATAACCTCACCTGAATAAGAAATTCTTCGTAAACGAGCGACAGGAAATTCCGTACAGCAGCAACTGAGATTAATGCAGATTAAGCATGAAAATGACGTATTCGTTTGTTGATGATTATCATTAAACAGGTTGAAAGATTCCCCGAAACATTAATAGCCACAGAATGTGATTTAACTTTGAGTTGCTTCCCCACCGTACGACACCACTAGTTCTCGATTTCGCCACTCGTAACAAGATGGAGCCAGTTACCGTACACGCAGAATCACGTTGAACACTTTTAAAAGGCATTCTCATCCCTTTAATTCTGTAGATTGATTCCAAACCTTAAAAAGTGACAGCTCGTTTACTTTGCAACGCCCCCACGTATTCATTTCTCGAAATTTCAGTCCCGCGTTTCCGAAATAAGGTAAACATTTCGACAATTTCTCGAGCTTTCGAAAATCGTCCTTTTAGAAGTTAACCCTCTCGACGTTACGGTCTCGACTTCAAAAAGGTGAGCGCCGAGTTTTTTCTTTTGGTTTAGACGTGTTTATCTCATTTAAGAACCAAGGGAATTGATTGTTAATTGATTTCAGGTGAGCCTCGTATTCTTAAATTTTACCCGATACTGTGTTCTGAAAAGCGCACACACGGTTTACGAGCAAGGTCATATAATGTAATCTTTAGATAAGATGCTACGTTTTTCCGGATTTCCTGCTTGTCAGGCGATCTTCAGTCGTAGTTTGATCGTAGCCTGGTCGTGGCCAAGTTGAGGTAAATTTGGCTGTATGCGTCCTTACTGTTCGAAAAGTGAGGTAGCTATTCAAGGCGAGTGCAGCTACCTTGGAGGGAGCGGAACCGCGTGGCAATAGGATCCTAAAAAGAGAAAAGTTAGGTAATGGCCAGCGAGAGCGAATCATGGAATGTATTGGTAACAGGGGGTGCTGGTTACATCGGTTCTCACACGGTGCTGGAACTTCTTAACGCAGACTTTAAGGTGGTGGTTATTGACAATCTTTCCAATGCCTACAGAGGTGAGATCCTATCACTTTCCCCAGGCTTGTTAAGCGATTGAGGTTGTATCCATATGTTAATATCGATTAGATAAGAGTCATGGGCTGGGGTACCAATGCACGATCCTGTATTATGAGTCTCGTAAACTTCGAGAATAGGGGAAATGCGTTGCACCCAGTCGAATAACGTTGCTCTCGCTATTGTATACTTCTCCTTAAAAAGTAGCTATTATTAATTTTAGTAATATTAACTAGAAAGTAATTATTATACATTATTAACGCATTTGGGGCATAGGAAGTACATATTCTTACTGTTTCTAGGACCCTCCGATGAGAAGCCTGAATGTCTTAACAGAGTAGAAAGGTTGACAGGGAGAAACCTTGTTTATATAGAATGTGACATTAATGACATAAATGCATTAAAAAGTGTTTTTGAAAAGGTAAAAATATCGTCCTTGAATGTTATTCGGTAAAAATTAATCATAGCTGGCTCTGGTATTCGCAAAGATAACTTTTCCATATTCTACAGTACAGTTTCCAATGCGTAATACACTTTGCTGCATTGAAAGCAGTAGGTGAATCTTGCGAAATTCCTTTGGAATATTACAAGACTAATGTCAGTGGAACCTTGAACTTGCTGGAAATTATGCGGGATCATGGTGTAAAAAATTTTATTTATTCGAGCAGTGCCACAGTTTATGGTATTCCAGAATGTCTGCCACTGACTGAAAACACAAAGACAGGGAATTGTACAAATCCTTACGGAAGAACTAAATTCATTGTCGAGGAAGTTTGTAAGGATTTATGTGATTCTGATAAGGTATGGAAGTAGAACTCGTTAATTTAACATTTTTTTTTCCTTTCAAATATCTGTTATGATTATTTAAACATATGTGCATACTCATGCCATATCGCAACATGCGATTATTAAAACAAATATGTGCAATCAGATCTGTCGGTAATATTTATTTCTAATGGAATGTTTATTGATAATTATAGCGTTGAAGTAGGTCAATTTACGATGAATTATTTCAGGCTTGGTCTATTATATCATTGAGGTACTTCAATCCTGTAGGTGCGCATCCTTCGGGAGAAATTGGAGAGGATCCTAATGGAGTCCCGAATAACCTAATGCCCTTTATTGCACAAGTGGCAGTTGGGAAGAGAAAGATGCTTTACGTTTATGGTAATGATTACGAGACTCCTGATGGTACTGGTAAGTCAAAACACGAGTCTAATTTCAATATTGACATGTAAGGCTCAGTCCGATATGATTAATTTGGTTACGTCGTATTTTATGGGATTCATGCCTGCATGCATACAAGTTAGACTTTGAATGTACATATTTAATTATTTTTATATTATTTCTAGGCGTTCGAGATTATATCCACATAGTCGATTTGGCATTAGGTCATGTGAAAGCAATGATTTATCAAAAGACCCAACATCCACTAGGATTTAGAGCGATTAATTTGGGCACGGGAAAAGGGTATTCTGTGCTCGAAGTAATAAGTGCCTTTGAACGGGCTTCCGGTAAAAAGATTCCATATGAAATAGTGGAACGTCGACTCGGGGACATTGCTGCTAGTTACGCCGATGCTAGTTTGTCGAATGCAGAATTTTCCTGGACTGCTAAAAAGAACTTGGACGAAATGTGTAAGCGGGCGATTTTATATCATCTTTATTGTTCCCCATTGATATCTGAGGGCGTCGGTAACAAATTTTTATTGTCGTCTTAGTATCCCGTACATTTCGTCGGGCTCCGTTTTTTGTTCGTGACGTCCTCTGATACGATACATATTTAGATCATTATAACTTGTTAAATGGATATCGGATCTCAAGTATAATCTGTATCAATCTGTCGATATAATTATATGAATTCATGTTAACAGGTGCAGATACGTGGAGGTGGCAGGTTAACAACCCGAATGGCTACAAAGTACCTCAAAGATAGCTTTCTGCTGCTGAACAATAACACAATTTTTATATAAAGGGATTACTTTAAAGGGGCGTATTTCAGTACGCAAAACGACACGTGTACTCAAATGATATTGCTTTTAATAGGGAATGGGTGGTGCATCGTTACCAAAGATCTAACCAAATTACAAAGAATATTTCATTTTATCTCTATATTTTTATTGGACAGTGTACGAAAAGTTCCTAAGGTATAGAGTTGCAAAAATGTGAAAATGCAAATGAATGGAATTACCGTTTATTAAATAGTTTCCTCCAGGTTCTCTGTTTTCACGTCCACTGATTTATCGTCAACATCGGAACAATTTTTTGTCAAATCGTCTTGTTCGTTCATCTCAGTATTTTCCCCGGATGTCATAGCATGCTTATCTTCCTTGAATTTATTTCTTTCTACGCAGAAAAGCAATAGTCAAACACACATGGAATAAAATCAAGGCAAGACTTAACATGACTGAACATACCAAACTTTGAGCAGTCAGCTCCTAAAAGTCTTAAATAATGAATAGCGTCGTGAACAGGAACGTAAGCTCTTAGTGACATCGTTCCTCTCCAACCCACGAGTTCAAAATTCAATGGATACGGACTACTCGTTTTTTCCTCATTGTATAGAAGAATACAACTACCGATAGCTGAGGAAGAAACGAAAACAGTATGATGACGTTACTTGGAATAAAATATACATCTTTTACGGAAAACAGATTTTAGAAAATTTGAATAACATAACCCCTTAAAGCACTTACCAACATCTTTCAGCAGATTTTGTGTCCCCACGCTCAAGTGAACAATTTCCGGTGGAGTTTGTGGGTCACTGCTCTGAAGAAGCATAACCAAGTCTTCCCTGGAGATGCGAACCTTTCTACTGTCTCCGATATAATGAAATATACTGTGCATTCCTTCCTGAGCAAGTCTGAATGCGCACTTCATGTTTTTATTGTCACAACGGACAAAGGTTTTCACTCCAGTATTAATAATTTTCACCTTACTTTCGTTCAACAACACAATGTCACGAATTGCTTGCGATGTAAAGTAGATATTTTTCTTTTTACCCTCATGACATCTTACTAGAAGACATCGAGGATCCAGGTCATCTTGTATTTCATAAAAATCTCTACGTATAAATTGATCGACATCAATGACATGTACAGGGACAAAATGTCCAAACGTAGAGATCTAACTCACTTGATTGATGGCCACACATCCTCCTTGTCATCTTTAAAAAAAACAAAAGGATCTTCTCGATAACCAATCATTCTCTTACGTTTCCGCCGTGGCTTGTTTTCATCTATTAGAGGTCGTTTGCCATCCTGTGATTCCTTCCTTTTTTCTATTTCTGCTTCCGCTTCCTCCTCAAGATTCAATTCCTCTTTTTCATCTCCTTCAAGTGACTTGTTTGGTTTAACATCCACTATACTCGATTCCTTTTCCCAAGGCAATGGCATAATTTTTTCTAAGACTGCTATAAAGAAACCACCTGTATCTTGATGATGTGGTAATATCCTCATACTGCAAAATTAAATGTACGTAAAAGAGTTTCTGATTTTTGCATAAATTTAAAGATTTTTACATTTCTAAACACTAGACCTTTACAAACTTGAGGATGGTAGACAGAATGTGGATGGTAGAGGAAAATAGAGAATTATCAGGAATTGGTATGAAAATAGGTTTATTGCATTTACCTTCGTTCTAAATGAAGCTTGGAGGCATCCGCCGGATTCGGAGGAAACATTTTAGGCCGAATTTGCGTTTGCCACTGATCGGGCACTTCCTCCCATGAATTGTAGAATTGCAGATCTTTTGACGCAGGTAACCAGTGACTGACACCTAATCGTGAGAGATAACTTAGTAATTCTCAATACCTCTGTCCAGGAGTTTAGAATACTAACCTGGGTTACATTTAAGACCTGGCACTAAATCCCTACAGTCCCTAAGGCAAACTGACCCATTTGTTTCTTCTAGTAATCTATGAAGTACACCTTCATTTTCAACAGGATTCAAAGAACACGTCGAGTACACCATTCTTCCTCCAACGGCGAGCAACTCCAAACCACGTTTTGCTATTCTGTATTGAATCCTAGAGGGAATGAAACATGTTACCTTATGTGTACTAAATATATAATGACAAAGTATTTACCCATGGAGATTATTTCCATTTGCTGCGCTCCACTTGCACCATATGTCGGGATTTTTCCGCATTGTCCCATCACCGCTGCATGGAACATCGGCCAATATTCTATCAAACCTGTAAACATTATGTGTCATTAATGAAATTAATATTTTTATAAAAGAGCCATTCAGGAAAAATAACATTTACTAACTTTAAAGTACCTTTGGTACCATCAGAGTTGGTAATGTCAAAATTAGGCATAACGGATGAATCGTGATTTGTAATGAGAATATTTGGACTATTTAAACGTTTAGCTTGATGAACCAGCATATAACAGCGATTATTGTCGAGATCATTAGCAATTACGAAGCCATCTGTAGAATTAAAGAAATAACTATTACTGGTTGTCAAGATTTCATTAAAAAATAAATGAAAAAGAAAAAGTAAGGCTCTGCTACCAGGAGGTACATGTTTCTCTTCTGCATGTATCATTTCAATTAATTGTGCAGTCTTTGATCCAGGAGCAGCACACATGTCAAGGACCTGTTGAAATATTTTTAAATTATTATATTATTTTAGCCTGGTACATGCATATAAATTACACAGACCTTGTGCCAAGGTTTAACATCCAGGAGAATCGGAGGGATCATGCTGACCACTTCTTGCCGGCTAATACTTCCACTGTTAGTCTCAGCTATTAAAAAATTATGAAGCCTGAAATAAGCTTCCGATCTTCTGATATCCTTTCGAGTAAGCTGTAACTGCCATGCAAGGTCTTCCGGGTAAAATGGCAAACACCGAGGCTCTATTCTCACCTCGGTTGACTGGTCACCGTCTTTGGTCTCTTTCGTGTTTAAAATTTCTTTGAAAAAATCCCCTTTAATAATTTCCAGCAGTGCTTTCGCTTCTGCTTTGGAGCCAGTAATTCTAAATGCCACAGGAAGATTCTCCCTCATGGTACCGATAAATGCATCCCACTCGTCATCTTGAATTATTTGTTGAGTTTTATAGTACTTCTCAAAGTCTTTGTTCTCCCTGATGATATTGGCATAACTACGATGTGGTATTTTGTCCCATTCGTCCCTGTTCTACACATTTTATAACTTAATTGTTAAAATACTCGACGCATTTATATTGTGAACGTATCGAGTTAAGGCACAGCGAATACAGTGCTTCTCATAACCTCACCTTCCTGCCAATAATTGTAAGTAAGCAACCGTACAAGACAGATAATTACCTTTTGCTTTTCACGACGTTTCTCTGCGAAGTTTTTCTTCGGCTTGTGCCGGCGTCCCTTTCCCATAATTATTTATACGTAAAACTTGAAAACGTATCTCGGGCACGTGTTCGTTAGCCGAACCTCAGAAAACCCGGTGAACACTGATTTAACTAGAAGCATATTCATGCATTTGTTAAGAGTGGTATAAACGCCATCTTACGTCGGTACTACTGATAAGAAAGGATATATTTATGTCAAGTATGGAGCAATTTCGACAAGGTGCCGCTAGATGTCACTGACTTTTACAGCGCGCAATCGGAAATACCATAAACCTAGGAATATAGAGACAAAGTGTATCATTTCGACTATATTTTGTCGATTCTACATTTAAATGGAGTTTTTCCTACTTAGTGATATGAAAAATACCAGTTCAATCAATTTTGCCTTGCGTGTTCTCTTGTGCCCCTTTCCAGGTTAGGTGGATCATAACAGGATCCGTTTTTTTTTTTTTCAAGTCATCATGGGTAGTTTATCGTTGGTAAAAAAGAAAATGGATGGCTGGCCGTTCGAAAGAGGGCAAGATGCAAGGTTTTAGGCGTCCGTCGCATGTCACGGGCCGATGCTTTTAACGAGTCATAAAGCCGTGAAAAAGGTTCTCATCGTAAAGCGCAGCTCGCGGAAAGAGGATTCGTTAGGCGTTCGTCCCGAGAGAAGAGGGTCGGGTATTTTCCGAAAACGCCTATATACACATTTGTCGTCGCCTTCTCGCCCCTCGGCGAGTTTCGCGAACTCGTCTGCCCGTTGACGGTTATTACGGCATTCTTCCTCGTATTGCACGTCACGGCCGTTGCGGTTCAACAGCGGCGTTGAAATCTCCAAAGGCGAAGGTGGCCCTCGAGGCGACGAAAATTCCGTCCGAAAAGGTTCCGTCGCCATCCATCCGTCATTTCCCGCATTTCTGGGATTTAAATCTGCTGGCCAGAATGGGATTTAGACCCGTGGAAAACTGCCCCTCCGTATCTACTCGAGCGCCATCTTGGAAGTCGGGGGCGCACGTTACTCCTGGTAGAAAGAAAGACGAATGCGTGATTATAACGTAACGTGTGCCTGCACCTGGGTTAAAAATGTCGAGGAAAGAGCGGGGCAGAAAACGAGGAAAAAGGGTTACACGGTAATGCCTTGAGCGTAGCAGTCTCGGCTCGAGTGCACCGGGCGATTCCACGAGGACTTTTATGACATGTAACCCGACATTAGCCCCGGCGCAAGTGCGCGTCGCGAGGAGCGGTACAGGGTATCGAGAAAGTTTCTCCCTGGCGCGGCTCGTTGCGGGAGAAAATCCGCAAAATCGAGGGTCGCGGAGTTTTACCCGCGAGTTAATCGCGCCCACGCCCTATCCGCGCCCTGTGCGTCCTTGTGCGTCCCTATGCGTCGCGCGGGCAGACGCGCCGCAGACTGCGGCCGCCGCTGGCGCGAGCGTCGCGCCATCTGGCGGGCGCACCGGGGAACCTCCGTCGTACCTGTCGTACTAATCATGGTAAAAGCCGCACGCCCCGTAATATCCGGCCGGCCCTCCTTGCCTAGCTTGTCTTACTAAATGGGAATACGAGGAGGTGTTACTTCGCTTTCTTTCTTTCCAGGAGCTGGCGCGACATTACGCCGAAAGCCCGGATCGAGGATTTCGACCTTACTTCCGGGAAGACGTCGGTCTTCGGATGCGCGCAGGGAGGTGGAAAAAGGAAAAGTCCCGCTTCTTGATGGATTGGGAGGAATCCTAGACCGATGGGTTATTCATGGCTCGCCCTTCTTTTTTTATTCCTAAGTAGCGCAAGGATGTAAGTGTTATCAAAGAATTCAGAAGTCCCATAGAAGCCCAGATCCTATGTTAGCGCTTGATGCTTTAAAAGTTGGCTAACAAACCAGAAGTGGGGGAAAAGAGAGGTCGCATGTGTTAGCAAACGATATCTCACATACGAAGAGAGACGAATATAGAAAGGCCAGTATTGTGGGTAAGATAAAGAAAGAATGCAATTCCCTATATGTCGCCATAAGATTAAGAGAGATGGAGAGATGATTACAGCGCCGCCATCTGTTGGCTAACATACTATTCATCGAGCATCGAACGTCCGTATCCTTCTGGGCTTCTGTGGAGGCTTCTGAATTCTTTGGTATTATTAAGAAGAAAGGCAAAAAATATTCATTTTAACTCCCGGCACATTCGGCCAGACATTTTGGAAGACCTAGCATTAAAGAGCGAGGGAAGGAAAAGTCGGATATAATTTGAAAGCCAGAGTTGGCCGCCTCGGTCTTGATGCCAGTCTAGGCGGTGGATGTCCATCCACGATGGTCAGGCTAAATTGTGATTTATGCCCGCGGCCAAGTCCGACGGGCTTTCCGTTCTTGTCGGATAGGAGAGCGAATCGTAAATGTAACCAGTCGGGAAGGCTCGGCCTAATTCAGACAAACGAGCTGCCGCAAAGTAATCATCCTTTCGCGCGACATAACCCTTTTTTTCCGGGTTCCTACTTCGCGGAACTCGTTCTCCCGATGTTCATTTGCCGAGGAATGGAAGTTCCGGTTTCCTGGTACCCTCGACAGAAGACGTTATCGCCGTTAAAGTTATGTTGTAAATTTGTGTTGATCGGTACTTGATGTTAAACGCTATTTTTTGTCCAAAAAAATTTGACACATGTTCCAGGTACGTTCGAGGATGATTTTAGGAACAGCTCTACCTTAAACGCCGACGAGAAATCTTTTTGCAATTATCGGTGGTATCTAACCCTCAACTCACGGAAAAGTAGCAGGTACGTTGTCCACGATGCTACCGGAGTTTTCTACTGACGGTGAGAATTTAAAAAAAATATTATTTAAATATTTCTCGGACTCAAGAATGTCGCTACAATGCTTCTCCCCTAGTACCACCGATACCTGTCGCCTTTCGATTAAATTTCTTTAAAAATAAACTTACGTAAACAATCATAAAATTAAAAACTCATTTTCAAAAATTGCAAACAATGCGTACTAAATGACTGTCGAATATCAAATTTGTAATTTCTCCCCGGAATTTCAAGAAATTACAACGCGCTGTTATAAAATTGTAAATTCATTTAGAATTTTACAATAAGGCGTATACTAATTTACTATTAAGACGTGAAAATTATAATTTCACTGCAACCTCATGTACTGAAAGTGTATGAATTTTATGAATTTTTTAAATTCATACATACAATGCATCCTGCCTATACGGTTCGGTGTATACCTTGTGTATGTATAGGGTATACACCGAGTCGTTTGAAACGTTGTCTCGCGAACGTCGATTCGAGGTGCGAAATTGGGTCTTTTTCCCATTTTCGAAATCGATCTCGAAGGGGTCAGGGGGAGGGTCACGTCTCAAAGGGTGCTCCGTCGCGGCGCGAGTCTCGGGGAGCACTCGAGGTCTTGAAGCACCGAGCACAGCGTCGGTGCGGAGCTTTGGCTTACCGTCAGGGTGGTACTTTCGTCGTTGATTTCGCTTCCCCGGGCTCGAGGTAAAGCTCGATCTCAAGCCGAGCCCGAGAGTGCGCCCCGGAAGGGCTGGGCAAGGGTTCAACGAGGGAGCCGCCTTGGAGACCCTCGCGATTTCAGCCTGCCAAGGAGCATCGCGAACCGAGCTCCGGACGAAGTCCGACCTGGAGTCTGATGCCGCACAATAGCCTCGGTAAAAATTACGTAAACCGATTATGATATCAATAAACCCTTTATGAAACCGATATACCCTTTAGGATGAGACGGAAGGCGCTGAGAAATGTAATCCAGGTCGATCCAATGAAATTCATCCATCCCCTTTTTGGGGGTCCCTCTGCAGTTTTACTTGGATTTCTTTATAATTATTGTACGCAAAACCACAGATGGAGTATGCCACTTAGTACAATACCCAATGTCGTTCGATACAGCTGTCGATATAAAAATCAACCTCAGGAAAGTAGGTATTTTGCAAGAATCTTCTTTACCGACGTCTATCAAGTTCCTCGACGTGTTTCACATCACCTTAATCCCTGTAAAGGTTTAATCGCCTCCCTCTCTTCAGACCTTCTGAATTCCGTTTATTTGCAGGGGTCGCGGAATACCCGCGATGAATTTACATGGAACCGAGTCCAGGAATTGACCCCGTTCCGCCAATCCTCTGCGGGGCTGAGCGAATCGGAAAAGAGAGGTATCCGGCAAAAGAAGCGTCCTCGACTTCACGGCGGCTTTACGCCGAAGGGTGCTCGGCGTCGAATTATTGTGTTTCATCGCCGGGACGCTTTTTGGAACCAGCGGAGGCTACTACTCCGATATCGGTTACGACGCTTCCTCGTATCGGCGACCCTTGAGCGTCTATAAGGGCTCTTCCTAGACTTCTGCGTCTTCCGTCTTGCTCCCTCGTCTCGGCTCCGCGTTTCGCCGTCCTTCTCGCCACGACGACGTCGAGTTTCACCCTTACGAGTTTCCAAACCGCTCGCGCTAAACGAGAGCTGACGAGAACACGCGTAATTTCCGATCGAGTGAGCACTCGCTCAAAGATTCAGTGGGTTAAACGAATTCGGAGGGACGGCCGAGCTCTTTACGCACGTGCGTTTACGGTTTGCCGATACGAGCGGGGGAGTTAAGGTGAAGTGAAACCCCCCTCAAATCAATCGATTCGAATTGTTATTTTTTAAGGGTACTGGACCAAATCGTCCGAAACTTTGAAACGTGACTCGTGATTATCTAGGAATAGTCCTGGCAAGTTCAAAATTTGAATTATTACGCACGTGCGTTTACGATTTGTCGATACGAGCGGGGGAGTTAAGGTGAAGTGAAACCCCCCTTAAATCCGTCGATTCGAATTGTTATTTTTTAAGGGTATTGGACCAAATCGTCCGAAACTTTGACACATAACTCGTGATTATCTAGAAATAGTCCTGGCAAGTTCAAATTTTGGATTTTTACGCACGTGCGTTTTCGGTTTGCCGATACGAGCGAGGGAGTTAAGGTGAAGTGAAACCCTCCTCAAGTCAGTCGATTCGAATTTGCATCACCTTAACTCAAGGGGAGGAGGGTTTTTTGCCGACACCTGGAAAATCGTCGGTCGAGGAAAATTGACCCCGATAGGCGGAATCGTTTAATTCCCGCCGAGGATTACGGGTGCAGGTAATCGATCGTACTTCATGGGTAAAAGAAAAGTAGCGGAATAAATAAAAGGAGAAGCCGTCCCACATCTCGCGAGTCCTCCAGGAAGAGCCCTAGAAACCGGGGATAAATCCGGGAATAAAAATTCGCGGCTCCCATTCGACGTTTCGCGTTTGAGGATCGCTCTCTCTCGTCTTGCATCCCGACCGATCGTCTCGCAATCAAAGGGTGGCATCAATTTGCAAGGGAATGGAATAATTGCGGGTGCGTCTAGGGGTGGGTGCCCCTCCCTTGACGCGTCGCGGTGTCGCAATTGACAGGGGGCGTTTGCGCGGTTATTTTATTTTATTCCTCCCCCTCTCCGGTCTTTTCTTCTCCTTTTTCCCGGTTCCCTCCTTTCTCCCCATTTTCCGTAACAAGTTCCCTTGAATGTGGCGAAAGTCGAGCCGGGAGCCGGAAGGAGCGGAGGGGAGGGCCAGGTGAAAAGTGAGGAATTAAAAACGGGAGAGGAAATGCCGGCGAGAGGGGAACTCGAAACAAGTCGAACTCTTGTCTGGCTGGCGTAGACTACGTCTCCTCTTTAATGGAATAAAGGATCTCCCGGCCGATGTCTCGTTCCCTCCCCAGGGATCTCGTTTGTCGCCTGGCGCCGTAAACGGTATTATGAGCGCTAAAATATTGCGATCCCCCACTTTTCCTCCCCCTTTTTCCGCCCTTTCCTTCCCCTCGCAGAGGATTTTTCCCTTATCTCGCGGCCACGAGAGAAAGCCATATTCTATTTGCCTCCGAGAGACGAGCGCGCGTCCTTCCAGGAGTGCGCCATCTTTTTTATTTCCATTCTTCTTCCTCTTCTTTTTTTTTACGGCGATTCCAGCGTTTCAGGAACCCCACACGGTCGGTTTAGACGAAAAGAGACGACGGTCATTTTATTTCAAGCTCTTCCGAGCCATTTCCTGGGACAGAAATGAGTTTTAATCGCCATTCGGGGCGATAGACCGTCAGACGAATTTATTCTCGTCTCAGAGAGCAAACCTCGTGATTTCTGGTCCAGAAATTCCCTATGTGATCGGAATGTAATTCCTGTTTTTCAGTTTTTAGAAATTTTCATTTATAGGGATTTTAGAGCGAATCCACTTTTTCGGGGTCGATGATTTCTCGTGGAGGAGAAAAGCCATTTTTTGACTCTTTGGGCAGATATCAGCGTCACGAGGGGCGCCTCACCGGATTAAATAAAAATCGGCCAAAGCTCGGCGGATGTCGGAAAAGCGTCGTCCGTCTCATGCAATTTCCCCGGCGGTCTCGGGTTTGCGTTTTCCTTTCCTCGGGGTCATTCAGCCGGGAAGTCGGCGCCGCTTTCGGCGTCGCGGCGACGCGAAAAGGGCGCGTCTGCTGATGGTCCCTTTGCGATATGTCTCCGTGTGCAAATATTAGAGGAATCCGCGACGTCGTCGGGTGTATCCGCGATGTTTTCATTTAATATCCCGTGAATGCCGACTGTGCGGATCCGGCATTCAGGGAAAAGATTGCGAGAGCCATTTCCCGAGGTGGGCCGAGAAGCGGAGGCGGAAGAGCGCGCAAGCAAGATGGCGGCTTTGAGATACCGCGAAGACATACATCTCTGGAAAGAAGTCGCCGAGAGCTCCTCGGGGAGCCGGGGAAAACGGAGGGAAACCTCGAGGACTAGAGAAATTTAATGAGAGCCATTTCCGGGAAGAGCCGGACGCACTTCGCGGCGATAATCGTCGCCGTTCTCGAATACGCTGCGTTTAGGCTCTCGTTCTCTCGGGACCGTAATGGCCGCCCCTGGAAGCGTCCCGAGAGGAATCGATCCGGAAATCTGGACGCCGGAAGAGTGCCCGGAAGCCGAAGACCCGATTCCCTGGTCCGGCCCCATCTCGACTGCTCCTTGTTCCACTTTTCGAGGAGGAAACGAGAAGAGAAGCGAATAAATCCTCGTGGAAGTCGCCGAGACCGATGGACACCAAAATGGCGGCGCGAGGGTTTCAAGATGGCGGGACGATTGTCCATTAAGGCGGCCGTAAAGTCAATTCCAATCCATATTTTTGCTTGAAACAATTCCGAGTGACTGTGTAGATGTTAATAAATATCTATAATAAAAATTCCAAGATGGGGCATTGTCATGGTTCGTTAGAAAAAATCCTCGCGGAAGTCGCCGAGGCCGATGGACACCAAAATGGCGGCGCGATGGTTCCAAGATGGTGGGACGATTGTCCATTAAGGCGGCCGTAAAGTCAATTCCAATCCATATTTTTGCTTGAAACAATTCCGAGTGACTGTGTAGATGTTAATAAATATCTATAATAAAAATTCCAAGATGGGGCATTGTCATGGTTCGTTAGAAAAAATCCTCGCGGAAGTCGCCAAGGCCGATGGACACCAAAATGGCGGGACGATTGTCCATTAAGGCGGCCGTAAAGTCAATTCCAATCCATATTTTTGCTTGAAACAATTCCGAGTGACTGTGTAGATGTTAATAAATATCTATAATAAAAATTCCAAGATGGGGCATTGTCATGGTTCGTTATAAAAAATTCACAAAGAAAGCGGATAAACGGTACGACTGCTTTAAAACGGCCCTCTTTAGATATTTATGTCGGGAAGTTCGCTTTTGCCGGGACAATGGGGTGTACTTTGGTAATCGATTACTCGCGTGGAATATTTCGAACTCATCCTGGGTAATCAGCCGTGGTCCAGTGAACGACCCCGCCATCCGAGATTATCGGTGCATCGATCGGCCATCGATTCGGCCTCTATCGATCCATCGAAGGAACTCCCCCGGCTCGTCGACGTTACGCTTCCGTTTAATTTAATTACCCGAGCTTTTTGACGAACGTTATTCGAGGCCCGCCATCCAATACCGGACCGCGGGATGAATTTTAATATCTCGCGTGAAATAATTCGGCACGGATCCCGCGGTATAATAAAATTACGCGTAATTGGCAGGTGTATTGGTCTCCATTGAAACGCCGAGTTTTGCGGCTAGGGCCAAATTAACGAGGGAATTCTTCCCTCGTTATAATGGGGGAATAATGCGTGCCCGAAAGAAGTGCAACGGGTTAATAATGGGTTTGAATAAAATTGTAGAATATTCATGCCGGGGATTCGGTATCGCCCTGGGTCGGCAAATACCGACGAGGATCAATTGCATTGGAATTTATTTAGCGACCGAATATTAATTCCGGGACAGTAATTCATTTATACCGGAGGGCGATCGCTTACCTCCGGAGAGTACACTAATCATTTCACATATAATTGTTTATTAATCGAGTCGGTCCCGTTGGATGTTTTGGGGGCAGCCGGACGTGTTTCATTTTATTAACTTTCCCTTTTATTAACTTCCGGCATTTTCACCCTAAGCTTGCCAGGTATTTTAATTGTTTCTCATTAAAATACTGCATCTTATCCGGTGCTCAGTCTTCGAGACGTTTCGAATCAACAGGTCCTGTTTCGCGTCGAAAAAAAGATTAACGACGACGTGAAAAAAAAAAAGAAGAAAAAGGAGAAAGAAAAATCCTCAGCCGGCGGGACTTTTTGGTTTTTAGGTAAAGCCCAAAGGCCCGGCGTCGCGTTAAATCGGGAATTTCCAGCACTCTCGTCTGGTTGGCAAAATATCCGCCGCCTGCTTTGATTAGCGCGGCATTCGCGCGAATTTCGCAATACCTTGGCGAGACCATTATGAGGCCCAGGGTGGAAGGGTGGAGGCCGGGTTTCGCGATACGGCTCACTTGGCTCGCACAGAAGACCAGGGTCGTATCGAGGGAGGCACTGCACCCCCTGCGGGTCTACATGCACCTCCTCGTGGCCCTTGCGCCTCCACGTGCACCTCCACATGCACCCCTGCACCTATATATAGGCTCTCTTCCCCGTACCTCTTGCACTTCTAACCCTTCTACCTCGTGAACCTCCGCGCACCCCCCTGCATTCTCCATATATACCCTAAAAAGAAGTGCCGGTTAATGTTACCAGATGCATACTCGATTAAAAGGTTCCTACTTGCATCCTCTTGCACCTGTATCTATACGTGCACTTCTGCATGCCCTCCAATGCATTCCTTGCACCCCCGCTTGCGTTATCTTGTATCTCTACCGATTTTACCTACACTCACCTAGGTGCACCTATGTACACCTGTGCACCCACCTGTGCGAATCGGCACCCACCTTACCCCCGCGTAATTAAATCGAGCTACATCATCCACCTCATTTGCACCCTCCACTTACCGTTTGTTAATTAACGCCCTATCGAAAATAATTACGTGCGTAACGACCGGCTGGAAAATCTGGAGGAATTTGGACAAGTCCGGGAAATCGGGCAAATTGGAGAAATCGGAACTCCCGGAGCCCTTTCCGAACCGTCGAGATTGATGCGAGCTGGGTAGAATTAATGAGGAGTTCTTATAATGCGTGGGAAAACCAAGGGGCGAAGGGGAGGAATTATGGAAACTGGTAGACGATGGGGTTTGAGCATGTACGAGTTCCAGTATCGGGTCTGACGATAATTACTGCGCTTGGGAATTATTACGCGGGAAATTATAATTTTTAACCTTTTCAAATTACCGGAGGTGGATGTGGATACCTATATGTGGGTACTCTGGTTTACACGCCCGTAATTATCCGGTACTTAATTTTCTATATTTGGGTATGCCAAGAATTTAATCACGTTATCAATGATTATTCTCTCCAAAATTTTAAGAAATATTCAATAGTACAAGGTTGTGTGTATTTTATGTGTGGATGTATCTTCTTCGGTTCTATCATATCCGGCAGTTAATTTGTTCATCGAGTATTCCCCCGAAAATAGCGTCGGGTATCCTTAAGCGTAATTGAATCACGTTATCAACGATTATTCTCTGCAAAATTTTAAGAAATATTCAATAGTACAAGGTTGTGGGTAAATTATGCGTGGATGTATCTTCTTCGGTTCTATCATATCCGGCAGTTAATTTGTTCATCGAGTATTCCCCCGAAAATGGCGTCGGGTATCCTTAAGCGTAATTTAATCACGTTATCAACAATTATTCGCTCCAAAATTTTAAGAAATATTCAATAGTACAAGGTTATGGGTAAATTATGCGTGGATGTATCTTCTTCGGTTCTATCATATCCGGCAGTTAATTTGTTCATCGAGTATTCCCCCGAAAATGGCGTCGGGTATCCTTAAGCGTAACTCAACTAGACGTAACGTCGGTCTTCGAAATTACTCGGGATCTTCGGTTCGGCGGAAGCTTTAGGAAGAGGAATCATCAAAGGCGGGTCGAGATCCCTTAGGAAACCGCGTTAAGGTCGATCCCTGGCCGATTTCGCGGAGCTCGCATCCCCTTGTATACGAGTACTTATTCCGAGGCCCTCGTAAGGGATGCTGCCAGTATCTCGGCATAAGGGAGGCTGGACCACTGTCTTACGAGCCGCAATTTCCGGAAGCCACCCCTCTGATCTTTCGGCGCGACCTTAAAAATTAGATCACGCCGATGGGTGGCAGACGAGTCAGGAAATTCCCCCCGCCGCCTTTCCCGGGGTGGAGGAACCGGGAAATGCAATCGATATTTCCCGATGGTTAAGATGATACGAAAGGCGCTGAGAAATTTCATCGAGGTCGATTAATTAAAATTCATCCATACCCTTTTTGATAGGAACGTCATTTTAAATACTCAAGTGGGAACAAGCTGCCGCGTCACATTACCGATATTTATATTTACCTTAAACTCATTTACAGTCTACGTTGATAATTATACGAATCGAAGCGTTCCATATGTCATTTCGGTAAATTAATGATAAAGTGATCGACGAGTTTGAATGAACTGATGTCACATTTTGTTCATATACAACGTTCTAACAAAATGATACGGAGATTTATTTCCGTATAAATATTATTATCTATTTTCTAACTACTATGCAGATCCTAGGAAATAAATCGGGAAATTCCGCAGACGAGGATCGCTTTCGGCCTCGTTTTCTGAAACGGAGATCATCCCTCGCCGGAAGTTCCTGCTGATTCGAGCTTCCTGGCGGCCGTTATCGCCGTTAATCACTCAATCCTGGTCGTAATTAACGTAAGAAAAAATTCCACCAGCCGGGGATAAAGCTCCGGGGGCGCATCGGCCAGTTATTAAAATTCTTTAATAACGCCCGGCTCGTCTTCGAGGCCCTCTCTCGCGGGGATGCGAGGAAAAATCGCGACCGCCCGGGGGGATGGAAATAAGGGGATACGTGGGGGAACTCCCTCCGGCCTTGGGGTAAAAGTTGGAGAATCCGCCGAAAAAAAAAGAAAAAAAGAAAGGGAAAAAAAAAAGTGGTGGCCTCGATGCCACGAGGCGAGCGCAGCGTCCGAAGAAGTTAGGGGAGATTCGATGCAGAATGTTGCTGACGTGAGCTCGGCCCCGAAGTCCGTCGGCGGTTCGTTATTAAAAAACAGGAGAACTCCCCCGACCCGCGAAATAAGAGCAAAACGCGGCTTTAATCGGCCGTAAACCGGCGGATCATGAAATAACGTGCGCCGAGGAAATCCCGGTGCATCGATGCATTGAGGAGAGTTGCTGGGAAAATTCAGAAAATGTAGTCGGACAAATCACTAAGTGGGATACAATGGACAATACCACCAATAGGATTACTCCGCGGGGGAAATTTCCTCCCCCTTTTAATTTCCAGAGGGTCGTGCATTGTTTCCTTAAGGTGAAGTGAAACACGTCGAGGAACTTGATCAACGTCGATAAAGAAGATTTTTCTAAATGCCTACGTTGCCGACGTTCGTTTTTATATCGACAGCTATATCGAATTATATTGTGTATTGTACCAAATGGCGTACTCCACCTGTCGTTTTCGTACAATAATTATAAAGAAATCGAAGTAAAACTCCAGAAATCCTCTGGATTCATGCCTTCTGGGGCCCTAATTGACTGCAGAGGGACCCCCTGCGCCATCTGTGATTTCCAGGTCAATTAAATTTTCATAGAAATTGCATAGAAGCGCATACAACACTTTTTTTGCCTTTATCCCGTTCAAATGCGAGTTTATCAATTACCAGAGTGTTCTAAATTGTCGTAAAATTATCCTGATCCATTCGATTCTCATATCAGAGCCTTGGATAATTGTATATTAATTGAAATATGAGAGCTCGACGCCATTTTGGTTCTGGTCTAGACTGAGTTTAAAATTTTTTTTGAAAAATCCAAATTTTTAATGTGTCAGGACAACTCTTAGATGATCAGGAGTGATGTGTCAAAGTTTCGGACAGTTTGATCTAATACTTTTAAAAAAAAGTGTTGTATTCGAATCGACTGATTTGAAGAGTGTTTCACTTCACCTTAAGGGTTGTCAAATGTTTCGGGAAGACCCAGACGGATGAGTAAATCTATCGGACGAGGCCCTCGAGGATTCCTTCGGGAGCGGAAACGCACGGCCGCATTCGCTCTCGCGGAAATCCGCGGAATATACCTGGAAAGAGAAAGAAAAAAGGGAAACGCGAAAGAGACAAAATGGGGGAAAAAGGCTCCAGCCGGAGTGGTCGGACTTAATAATCGGGGATTTCGAAGATTCCCATCGGAGTCGGCCCGTGGCCGGGATGCATTCGGTGCACCCGGTGCATCCGGGACCTGGTGCATCATAAGGCCATTAATCCACGCTCGTTTCCACGGGGTGCACCTTTCCTCCCCCTCTCAACGCGGCCGCCATTGTCGCACCTGGGATTCCTGCAGAAATCGACCTTTTCCGAGTTTCCTCCATTGTTCCTGGCCAGGAGTTTTTCCTTCCTTCCTTTCTATTTTTTTTCTTTTTTATTTCAACGCGCGTATTTTCCCTCCCGCAAATGGCGAGAGGATTTCCAGTATTATTGGCAGCCGTTTTGTCGGGGATCGCGGTTTTTCCTCGCCGCTGACAATGATCCATCGTCGGGCCGATTAATTAGTGCACTTGAATTCCCATTCGCGAGCTCCCTCGGCGAGGCTTTTCTTCGCGCATCGCTTTCATCGCGACATTTCATTTTCCGCAGGCTCGCGGATTCCTGGCCCGCGTTTATACAGTCATTACTCTCGGAAGTACTTTCAGGTAGACGAAGCGCGAAAGAGAGTATCTCGAAAGAAGACACACCCAAAACCCCTCGATGATGCCGTAAATATGTATTAGATCACGCATGTAAATTGAAACGAAACGATCGGCTCCGTACGTTTGATTTTAACGACTCGGAAAATGTCAACATACATTACTGTAATGTTTCCGGTAATTTTTCTTTCTCTTCCTGGTAATTCGCGTTCAGAAAGTGAAGGAGAACCTCGAGAAACGATTTCCCCGAAATCCCGAGAAGCGAGGGGATGCAATCGTGCGGGAGATTCCTCGAGGGGTGCAGGAGGCCTGCAAGGGGTGCATCCCTGACAGACAGGGTCTTATGAATCGAGATTGCGCGTATCTTTTCAACCTCGCCGAAAATGGCGGACGCGACGGAAGGAAAGCCATCAGTGGATGATAAATAAAAAGTTAGCACGGAGCACGACTGTCTGCCGGGCTCGCATTCTTATTACGGGGTGCGTGTACGCACTTTCACCCCTTTCGGCCCTGCGCGGGCAACGCGGGTGTACGCTCACACACCCCCGGCAAACAAAGCCAGTCTGCGACCCTTTGCCCCTGGTTTGCCTCTTCGACCCCTCCCGGTTCACCCCTTTCGACGCCTCTTACGTAACGCACCCCCGAGACCGGGCCCTAACCGGGTCTCCGGGCTCTTTTTTGCGAGACGCTGCAGTTTTCCAGGCGGCCTTTTTTATCCTCCCCTCGCTTATCAATCGTTTTCTATTTTTACGTTTTCCGAGACGAGGAGCAAGGGCGCGTCTCGCGCACGCGACGGATGTCAAAGGACTCGCTGTTTTCGACAGTCACCTAGCCGTTGCTAGGGACGCCCGACGTTTGGGGGCGAGGAGGCTGCGAGTTATAAAAAGCCATCTAGAGACTGGAGAAAAATCTAAGGAGTAGGCGTTAAAATAAAAATCCACGGTACGATGCATTGCCTAGACGAGACGGCGCGATATAAATGGTCGGATGAAAGTAAAGGAGGAATATCGGAGCTGGAAATCCGGCGTTCGATCGTTGCTAGGGTCGATACGTCAAACGGAGTCGCGCACCTACGGGCGCGTTTCCCCGGCGATATAAAATTTGTCTCCAACCCCCCGTGTCACGGGTCGATTACTTCGCAAGGTGGTGTAGACGTGCCGCGAGACACCGGGAAACGTGATTCCAGGGGGTTTTCACCCTCCTCGACGGCTTTCCGAGGATTGGCAAAGGTCTCGTTGTCGAGCCGATCGATTCGCTCCTCGGGATTACCACCGAGGGCGCGACGCGGGGGGGGGCAAATCGAATTTTCATTTTGCAAAGTGGCGGGCTCGCCGTTTCTCGGCTTCGGAAAGTTCCTCTAATTAATAGCCACCCCGGTATCATTTTTTTTCGAACCCTCTAAAGGAGCCCGCAGGAGTGGGATATCGTACCATAGTTCGTTAACGCTAGGATTAATTATTTTTAAATTATACTTTTTACGCGGAGGATTACGAGAAATCCCGCAAGAATGAAATTGGGGAGGAGAGGGGTAGAAAAGAGACGCACCCCGTGGGAAAGTCGCCGAGCTGGAATTGAATTCCCTGGCGGAAGACGCGTAGCCGGGGCGATTCTTCCCCGGGGAAGCGGGAGAAACGGGAAAAAACAGGAATCGGGTCCAAACGTCGAAACATTGGGCGAGGTCGGGCCCTCGGAAGGGAGCGACAATATGGCGCTCGTTATTTGTCGGGATGCACTCGCTCGTCGCTCTTCGGCGGTGCAAGTTGCAGCAACGAGGACAACGACGAGCCCGTGCATTCCTTCCGCTCCCCGGCCACCCCCCGGCGGTCTTTCTTCGCGAGCTTTTCTCCTTTCTTCCTGAGAAATTGCATTGAACGATGCCTCTCGCGGCGAGGTATCTTTCTCCCCTTTCAGTCGCCATCATCCCCTCGCGACAATGCAGCGGGCGCGGTGCGCGCATTTTTCCCTCCCCCGATGGCCCGGCCTCTACCTCCCGGTGTCATTATACCGGGACAAAAAAGTATCGCGTCCCGTCTTCCGACTTCGCCCTGACGTTCTTACAGGTGAGCCGCAGGTGAGTCAGGGAGGGACCGTAACGCGATCGCCCTTTTTTGCCGCCTCCGGAAGTCTCGCTGCAATTTTCTGTCGCGTTCTCGAGGATGCATCTTGCGTATTGGAATCCCCGAAAAGAGCGATGAATCCCGTGCCAGCGTTCGCGTCTCTCACCGGTGCATCCTGGATAGTTTTATTAAAATTTAATCCTAAATGTAGAATCGGGTATTTAATTCGATTCAATTGTCGGACGTTTAACTAATCTTGACTGGGTGTTCCGGTGATTCCTGCGAAAGGGCGACGCGAGCAGCCATTCGCGAATGCGCGATCGCTCGTTGGTGCAGCTTCCCTGAACATTTTTATTATAATTCAAATACGGCTTTCCTAAATGTAGAATCGGGTACTTAATTCGATTTAATTGTAGAACGTTTAACTAATCTTGACTGGGTGTTCGCATGATTCCTGCGAAAGGGCGACGCGAGCAGCCATTCGCGAATGCGCTATCGCTCGTTCGTGCAGCTTCCCTGAACATTTTTATTATAATTCAAATACGGCTTTCCTAAATGTAGAATCGGGTACTTAATTCGATTTAATTGTAGGACGTTTAACTAATCTTGACTGGGTGTTCGGGTGATTCCTGCGAAAGGGCGACGCGAGCAGCCATTCGCGAATGCGCAATCGCTCGTTCGTGCAGCTTCTCGGGAGTTCATCTGGAAATCGGCCACGGCTCCTTTTTTTCTCGCGCTTTTTCCCGCTCGGTCTCATTACCGAGCGGAGACAAAAGTTGCTTCTTCGAGGTTTGCTCTGAATGGGGCCGGTCTGACGGTAAAATCCGGCTCTGAGCCGCCTCGAAGATGCGACTTACATGCGACAGCTGGAATGACGAATTTAAGGTGACGTTTTAACGACGCCACTCGAGTCCTTTTTCTCCCTTCCCGAAGGGCCTCCTCGGTTACCGTTTGTTCCGAATTTCGGAAACGTAAGCACTCGCCGAAAGTTACAGCAAGTTCGTAGTCATTGCGGCTGGAAATTAAGGGGGTGTACTCAGGAAAACTCCGCCCGAATTTCGGTGTAGAAATTTGGACTCGGCACTTCTCACCGGAAATTCTCCCCGAGGATCTTTCTAACGCTATTATTTCCGTACGGTTTCACATAACTAAAATACATGACGGATATAATATTCGTACAATTTTCCTTGGTACTCGCTACTTTGGATATTTTAATAGAGAAATATTTAATTGGCCCAATTTTTCTACTTTCTCTGTTCCTTTATGGCGATATTTGTTGCTCGTATCTCGAGTCGAGTACCTCTGGCAAGAAGAGACGTTCCGTTCGTATCATTAACGTTTCGCTTCTCTAACGAGGGTTTCTTGCGGGCCATTATTTCCCCCTCTTCCCTGCGGCATGTATCGAAGGAGAAAACGTTATTAGCTGGTAGTTAAAGCCAGAAAAAGAAGCGTTCCCGTGGAATCGCTGGCGTATTCTTCCTCTTCGGAGCCACTGTATCGAGAGACAAAAAGGTCCGCCTCGGAAGCTCGAGAAAATCTCGAAAAGCTGGTGTAAGCGTTCACAGGAAGTAAGGGTTGCCGGGTTAGAAGTTAAGGGTGTGTACACACAAGAAGAGCTCACCCGGAATCGGCGCCTCTCGTCGCCCTTCCAGACGGCTCGTTTCCACCAATTATCCTTCCTTTCCCGAGCTTTCCGGAAATACGCCGGCAAAGTACATCGATACAGTAACGGACGATCCGAGTAACGTCGAGTGAGGTGAAAATAGCCAGACAACTCTCTCAGAAATAAGTAAAATAATAATTGCGCTCCCTTTAATTAAAAATCTCCCGCAACCCGTTCGCCGTTAAAAATCATTCTAAATTTCATGCACCGATTTGTTCACAAAGTTATACCAAGATTATACAAGATATGAGGGATTTTTTTATTTCCTACGTTTTTAGGCGAGATGGGACCTTCGTCTCTCGGAGGTTTCGCAAAATATTAGTCGCGCTCCCTTTAATTAAAAATTTTCCGCAACCCGTTCGCCGTTAAAAATCATTCTAAATTTCATGCACCGATTTGTTCACAAAGTTATACCAAGATTATACAAGATATGAGGGATTTTTTTATTTCCTACGTTTTTAGGCGAGATGGGACCTTCGTCTCTCGGAGGTTTCGCAAAATATTAGTCACGCTTCCTTTAATTAAAAATTTTCTCGCACCCCGTTCGCCGTTAAAAATCATTCTAAATTTCATGCATGGAATTGTATACGAAGTTAAACCGAAGATATAAATGACATGGAGATTTTTTTCTTATGTTTCCCGGCGAGATGGGATCTTCGTCTCTCGGAGGTTCTGCAAAACATTAGTCGCGCTCCCTTTAATTAAAAATTTTCTCGCACCCCGTCGCCGTTAAAAATCATTCTAAATTTCATGCATGGAATTGTATACGAAGTTAAACCAAAGATACACAAGACATGTAGATTTTTTTCTTATGTTTCCCGGCGAGATGGGATCTTCGTCTCTCGGAGGTTCCGCAAAATATTAGTCGCGCTCCCTTTAATTAAAAATTTTCTCGCACCCCGTTCGCCGTATAAAATCATTCTAAATTTCATGCATCGAATTGTATACGAAGTTAAACCGAAGATATAAATGACATGGAGATTTTTTTCTTACGTTTCCAGGTGAGGTGGGATCTTCGTCTCTCGGAGGTTCGATCCGCAGAGGGGCCGAAGGGGGATGATAAGTGCAGGGTTGGTGCACTCGGGGTTGTTTCCCGCAGGCTTGGCAAGCACTTTGCTCTAATTGCCGATGCGTTGACCGGCGGCGTCAGGTCGTTAGGAGCTGCAAAGCTTGACCAAGAGCCCTCTTTGAATAAGGCATCGCACCTCCTTCCTTATTCCTGCTTACTCAGCTCGCCTCTGGTTTCGTTCGTCAGAGGTGCGAGCTTCCGTTTTACCTCTAACGTCTTTTTCGAGGCACCCTACATGCCGCGATACGAGCAATTAAGCTGCACCCCTCCTCGTTGCCCTCCATAAAGGTAATCCACATAAGGTTTATTAGTAGAGTTCCAGCCCATGAGAACGTACCTTCCGCATGACCGTAGGGCTGTAAATGGCCACCCACGTTCTCGGACCGCTCTTTTTCCGTTTTTCTCGCACGTCGATTGAATACTCTCTCCGTCAGGTAACGTCTCGAACAAAGCAGGAATGGAGAGGCCGGGTGCATTGCATATGCACACTCGTGTATATACATATACACAATACATGGAGTAGAGCGAGCAAACGTAGCAACGCCTTTGGCGTTAGGCTCTACGGTCGGTCTCTGTTTCCTTTATTTCCTTTTATTCCCTTTTCCCGCCCCTTGGTGTGCCAGTTTCTAGCGCGTCGGGGAAAAAAGCCGCCGTCGTAAATACGGGAAAATTATCCTAAGCCGGGTAAAAGGTAGCGCCGGCGGCGTTACTCCGGTAATATCTCTTACTTCCCGGTTTTGCTCTTTCCTCCGGCTCTCTTCCCGCGGAAGAGAGACGAGGAGAGAGCGAAACAACGGGTCGAAAGAGAAGAGGCTCCTCCTGCGACTAGACAAACTTATGATCCGCACTTTTGGACCTTTCCCGCCACTCCTGGGGCTGCTCTTTTCGCGATGAGGAATCTTTTCAAACCCCCGACCGAAAGGGAAAGTTCGGGATGGGAAAAAACAAGACCGTATTTTCATTTGGTCTCGTGGAAGCTTCTTTGCCAATGGGAGGCCTTTAGGGCACCGAAAGTCGGGAAGAGATCGAGGCAATTCGATTTTTAGGAGTAGTTCTTTCTAGTAGGGTATTTATTTTAGAAAAAAAGAAAATAGGAACACTTTCGGTTCCGATTCGAGAATCTCGCGAGTTCGCGGTCGCACCTGCAGGCGCGGGGGAGGTTGAAAAGGGGTAATGCCTTTATGCCCATCCATGTCCTCGAAAGTGGAGGGAAACGCTCGCACACGGGGAAAGGGATTCGGGGTTCACCTAGGACGTGCGCAAGGGTGCGAGGGCGTAAACGCGTAAGTGCGTTCGCGGCTCGGGAGTAACGAGAGGAGTCGGGATGAAAAAAAGAAAAAGGAGAGGGAAGGGGGCGAAAAAAAAATGCGAGAGCGAGACAATGGGCCGGAAAGGGGCAAAGGGATGCACGAGGTACACAAGGGCGAGGGCGCGATCGCAGAAAGCGGAATAAAGGTGCCAGCTGATGTGATATATGGGATCGATTCGAGTCCCGCGTTTAAACCGCGAGTCGTAATTCAATCTGGACCGCTCTTCTCTATTCGCGTCCTTGTCGGGTGCAGGGTGGCTCCGCTAGCTCCGTCTCTTTCGCTCCCGCGCGTCCCGTGAGCGCCACTTATGGAGTCGGAGGTGCATATACAGCGCGTTCAGGGCCGCCTTCGATACACCATTATGCGATTATCCGAGGTTCTCTCTTTGGTGGGCTCAAACTGCCGGCATTGCGATAGTTGTACGGGAAATTTCAACAGCAGAGGATTTCCCTGAGCGGTTAATAAGCCGGTAATTAATTTCACGGGCTCTCGATTTCAGCTGGGTGTAAGCGAATTATTTAAGGTGAAGTGAAACACGTCGAGGAACTTGATCGACGTCGGTAAAGAAGATTTTTCTAAATGCCTACGTTGCCGACGTTCGTTTTTATATTGACAGCTGTGTCGAATTATATTGGATATTGTACCAAATGGCATACTCCACCTGTCGTTTTCCTACAATAAACTTCTTCACCCAGTACGGTCTTTTCAATATGTATTATGTATGTCGACGTAAATGGGAAGACACCCTGATTTAAATATTATCTCAATATTTCGCGAAGGTATATGAGACGTATAATAACGTTTGGGGAAAAAGGGATAATGTCCATGTAGACGGCATGGGAGCGAGCGGAACAAGGTCCGTTCATATAACGATGTCTCTTTGACGTGGACACGTCCCAGTTCCTCGCAAGAGGGACCCCGGGGTCCGTAACGAGCTCCTATCAGGGAAGATGCCCGGAATCGGATACAAGTGCCCCCGAAAAAAAAAAAAACCTATCTCTCGGAATACGTAAAGATAGGGTAAAGTCCGGATAGACGCTTCTAAAGACGCATATGCTTTTAAAGTCGGTATTTGCTTTCGACCTAACAATTCCATGTCCATGTCATACCGTCATATTTTATCCTCACTATATTCTGCAATTATTTGCCCAGGAACAACAGTTATTATAATAGAAGAAAAATATAAAAGGTCTCGATTTGGGCATCTATCCCACAGGGGTGGGATAGACACCTTTGCGTGAACGGATAGATGCCCTGCGGAGAATAAACCAAATCATAATCAATTTGTTTGAAAAGTCGTATTTTTAATCTTAGCGTAGTTAACAAAAATAGTTTTCAATCTATAATTTTAGTCTCGGCAAAAAAGCCTATAATATGAAATAATCTCCAAAGGCATCTATCCATACCAAAAATGTGATAGTTTATCTAAGTCATCTATCCGTACTTTACCCTAACCAGGGAAATTGCTCGACGAAAAGTCGTATTTTTAATCTTAGCGAAGTTAACAAAAATAGTTTTTAATCTATAATTTTAGTCTCGGCAAAAAAATCTATAATATGATATAATCTCCAAAGGCATCTATCCGTACCAAAAATGTGATAGTTTATCTAAGACATCTATCCGTACTTTACCCTAACCAGGGAAATTGCTCGACGAGGAGCCCAAAGAAGATCACCGACTGGAAAGAGAATACGCGATTACTAAGACTCGACAAGGAGGTTCGGAGTCCATAAAGATCCACCCCTGCACCCCATTGTCAAACCCCTTTTCCTCCTTTTTTTTCTCCGCTTCCTCTTTCCCTCCCCCCTCGGCCCCTTCTCATGGCGGCTCTCCTTCTCTGCCGAAACCCTCGTACATTTCAGATTTTCCGCTTTCTACCCTGCATCACCCTTATAAATTACCCGGAACGGGTCCGCATATCCTATGTACGCATGTACTTACACGGTCGCACGTGCACGGGGAATGAAATCAACGGTTATGCATTTTTCAACTTTCCCTTCCTCGCTTTTTGCCGGGAACCTCGCCTGGGAAAATGGTAAAACAGGGTAAACCCTCGGAACTAGCCGGCATAAGTGGGGGAAAAAAAAAAGAAAAGAAACGGTTAAATAATCTTATGAAATAAAATACCTATCTGTAATCTGAAGGATAAAATTGTGAAAGCGAAGCATCAGAAATCTCTCCGCGTAAATCCATATAATCGTATCTTCTGTTAAAGTAACGCGTTCAAGAGTTCTGCAGATGGAAGGACCTTTTTTCCCCGATTTTCCGGGGAACCGATAAAATATTACGAGAGATCCCATAAGATTTTGCGAGGCTGTTCCGCGGAAAAATTCCGCGTTCCTGGTTCTCTTCCGGAGAAATCTAGGCGTGAGCAATGGCGGATAAAAAAGATGTTGAAAAACCGACGGGGCGAATGTTTTCCGGGATTTTCTGGGGATGGCGGGATCCTGCTTCCTCGGGGAAGTTTCCCTCTCACGTATCATTAACCCCTTCGAGAAGAGCTGTCGCGATAAAGGGTGAATCACCCCCGTCGCGGTATCCTAGGGGAAGAAGCAGGGCTTAGAAGCCTGCAGAAAGATCCATCATCTCCTAAGTTAAGTGCTATATCACGGCTGCTGTACTCCTGCCGATAATAATCCTCTTAACACTTGACACGAGGAGTCATTGTCGGGGTAACGAGACGGAAACATCCGCAGAAGCGTTAACGATTGAAACGGCAGATTTTCCGCAAACATTTACCTGCTTTATTTCTCGAAGGATATCGTGAAATCCTCTTCGGCTTTTATTTCCCCTTTTCGGGGTATCTCATTTCTCCGAGCCATCTCCTGGAACTCGCGCGTCTCCTTTCGTCCTGGAGAGGTCCTTTGGAAATCCGACACGCCGACGCAAATGCACCGGAGGAAATCCTTGGTGTCCCGGTGCATGCTTCCGCTTTGTGCATTCTGCCTCCACGAATGCACGTGTCCGTGTTTAGAGATGCAAGACTGGTAAATTAACCAAGTTCCTCGCCTTCCACCAAATCCGTTCGTCAAGTCTCTTTCCGGGTGTCATGAATTTTCCAGGACCCTGAGACATTGTTTTCACGAAAGACGTTCCCCCTTCCTCCTCATAAACATTTAAAAAATTCATTCCCAGTGGGTCGGGAATTTTGTGGAAATAATTTCACTCCCCATTCTCATCATTTTCCCCGCCTGAGTACATTTTCCCGTTTTAAACAGCCCTTGGCAGAGGGAATTTATTTGAACAGGCTTTCAATTCATCGGTCTCAAATGATATTTGATTAATCCGCCAGTAATACCTCATTTAATAGCAAAACATTATTATCGGGATCGGTATTAATTTATGAATCACCTCAGTGTCCATTCCCGGTACTCTTCACTCGAATAAAATAAAATCAATCGGTAAATTCCCTTCGAATAATTTATTTCGCCCTCCATGTAAATTATCTTCCAAATTGGGAATTATTAATTACGAGGGAATTTTGTTTATCACCGTGGGAAGTATTTTCTGAAAATAGGGAGAGGTGAAAAAGCAATATGAAGGGAAAACTACTGTTCACGTATAACAAATATGTAAATCTATTAACATGAATTCATGCATAAATTATATTATTTATCTGTATTAAATCGGTATTATAGTTTACGTAGTTTAAAAAAAAAAAAAAATAAATTCCCATAGGCAGATTTTCTCGGCGCGGGTCGAGTGGTGGGGGAAGGGTGCGCGCAGTGGCGCTGGTGGGGAGAGTCGGCGGAGCGCGGCACTGTTTAGTGCACGCGCAGACGCCGGGAAGCGCGCACGTATCGGTTCGCGCTCTTCGGACTCAGAAGCGCCGCGGAGAGACGCCACGCCGGACCGGCACGCTTCTGCCGCCTTTCGACGGCGTTTTCGGTCGTCATGGCAACGGCCGCGACGCGCCGCATCGGGCGAGCCTAACCTGAAAAAAAGCCGAGAAATCTCGGATGACTCTCGATCGATTCGGTTCAACATTTATCAAGGGATCGGGGTCCGGTTCCCCGCTCCAAGATGTCGCGAGAGTCGAGGGCGAGAAAACCTTCGTAAAGCCTCAAACGAAAAAAGTAATTAACAAGGCATGAAGATAAATACCTGAGATGAATAAATATCGTTTATCGTAAAAAGAGGTTACGTAAGTTGGCGTTATTTCCTAGTACTAAGTAAGGAGAGGGGGTTCGGGGGAGGATGTAAATTGTCTTTAATAATCAGGATGCTGTGAGCGAATTGCCGATATCTGGAAACTGCCGGTCCGTGGGTCGAATTAAATCGCGACGTATCGATCGAGGAATTTCATTCGAGTATGGATTAACGCTGTACAGTGACGAGAGGAGTGAGGGGAGTGAAGAAAGTTAATCCGAGAATCGCCTCCAGTGATCATCCGACACGTGACGGACTCGGCCGGAAGTTGTGCAAGGTCGAGGACGTCCTCGCTTCCGGAGGATCGAAGATCGAAGATCGAGAGGAGGAACGGCCAGACGGACCCTCGACGTCGAGATGGGACGAGAGGTCATTGATCCCTAGCTCTTTCCCGAGCTGGACTTTTCATCCCGAGTAGACGACTGGTGAGTTTTCGAGTTTCCTTTCTTTACACGTCCTTTTCCTTCATTTTAGCCCGGAGTTCAAGGCATTTATCTCATTATTTCATTATTTCGCTCTTCAAGTTATCCAGGCCCGTCCGGCGAGCCGAGGTTCTTCTATTCCCGAGGAGCTAAGGTCTTGCCATTCAATTATTTCCTACCGATTATTTACCCTACTCTGAGATTTACTGGTAAGTCAATTAATCAACAATTTGTTATATGCCCCTCTTCGCACTTTGGAGCGACGTTTTATACGTGGGAATTATTTTTCCGCAGGACGTTGCCTTTTATTGCCGTATCAAAATGAGGGGATTTCCCTGAGAGAGAATTACACGAACGAGGAGATCCTCGGGAGGAGTCGAGTCTCCCTCGGGAGCCCACGAGGTTACCTGGGGGTGCAATCGTCAGCCCGGAAGCGTCGGGACGTCTTCGCGACTTAATGCCCCCCGACAATTAGGGCGTTTAATTAATCGGCGACGCTGACGCGTAAGGTTGACGAAAGGTTTCATCTCGTAATTCCGCGAGGACCGGGAACCGCGGATAACAATCCCTTAGCTCCGTCCATCGACATTTTCATTTTATTAATCCTCCCCCCTTCTTACGGCGTATCCACTTTTATCAGGAAAGGGAAAACTCGCGTCTCGCGGAAATCCAAAACGGCCATTTTTCTTTTTCTTTCTTTCTTTTTAATTCGGTTACGAGGCCATTGTGTCTCGTTGCCGACTCTTCGCCGAGCGGAAACTTCCCGGTCGGCGTAGCGATCTCGGGATTTCTTTTTTGCCAAGGAAGAAAATAAAAAAAGAAATGCAATCCCCCCCTTCCCCGTTTGTCCCGGAAAAATATTTATCCTCGATGTTTTTTCCTTGCGCCGCGCTATTTACGAAAGCATTTCTGGCTGGCGAGGTTGCGGCCTCGGGAAAGCCCGGCGCTTTCCCCCGGACAAAAGTCACGGCGAATTTTCATCCTTGCTCCGTTTTCTAGCCGCGGCTTGGCCAGGAAAAAGGGGACCGCGTAAGCGTCGAAATTCCGGGGAATCGCGTATTAATCTGGCCCAAAAGTGAAAATTTCCCTTACGGCTCTACCTAGGCGGAAAACAATGAAAATCGATCGGAGCGTTCGGAAAACGTGCCATGCAAACGAGCCCCGAGCCGAAATTCTCACGATCACTGGACGCGAAACCAGAATATTTTTCCCCCACTTTTCTTGCGATTTCCGGAATAAAAAAAAAAATAAAGTCAGGTAATTATGCATAAAATGTGACCCTCCCTGATTTTGGTACAACTTTGACATATTGTAGAGTACCTCGTCCCGAGGATCTTCATACATACATTTGAGGTGATACGAAAGGGTCACTCAATATACATAAAATGTAAAATATATCTAAATTTTTCTCCAAATCCGACTTTTAAATATATATATATATGTTACAGTTCTGACTTACACCGGTAAATGTTGACATTCACCGGTGTGTGATTGTCGGCACACACTGGATAGGGTCCGAATGTACAACAATGTAATGAAATATTCGATCTTTCACCGACGTATTTGGTATCTGTTGACATTCACCGGTGAAAGTCGACATTCTCCAATTTCGGTCATTCACGGTAACATATATATGAAAATATTCGGGACGACGGTATATCAAAGTTATAACGAAAATAGGAGAGGATCACGCTTTTGTGCCTAATCACCCCAAGTCAGGTGGACCAACGTCCCGCTATCGGGTGTTATCAGGAACTTCCGGTTCCCGGCGTAATCAGGAACTGCATTACCTGTGAAAGAATTCCAGCCAAGTGCAATTGCAGGCCGCAGTTGCAGTCGGGACCACCGCGGTTGCGAGCGATCGCGGGGGGGAGGGGGGAGGGNGGGGGAGGGGGGGGTGTTTGTAAATAATTACGGATCCAAAGGATGCAATGCCGGCGGCATAAACAGAGGGAGAGAGAGAGAGGGGAAGAGGAGCGAGCGCGAGGGAGAACGGAGCACGGAGAGAGCTAGACGGAGAGGGATATATGCGCCGTATATAATACGTATGTCTATATCTAGAGAGAGAGAGGGAGAGAGATGCTCGCACGGCAGGAGAGGGACGGAGAGTTTCATTTCGAATGAGTATTCTCGCTGGCTTGCACATTCTAACCGGGCAATATTAGCTATTGACTTTGCACGGAGGGCGGTCCGGCCCGAGGGGCGACCGGGCCTCGGTTCGATCGATCGATCGGCGGCTCATCGATCCCGATAGCGGTCGATACATCGCCCCGGAAATGGGATAATTCTCACCAAACATCCACCCCTTCCCGGCGGGCAAACAGGTCCGAATTGGTTCGCGAAAGGGGTGGCGCGTGTCGTTCCTGGGGTTGGACTTGGACTTCTGGAATCTTGATCGCCTGATTTAACTAATTTTCCCCTAATTAATTCCCCTTGGGTGAAGTGAAGTCTGAACTTGGGTGAAGCTAAGGGGAAGTGAAACATCCTTCTAATCAGTCGACTCGAATACAACACTGTTTTTTTTTAAGGGTATTAGACCAAACGGTTCGAAACTTTGACACATCACTTAAGGTGAAGTGAAACATCCTTCAAATCAGTCGATTCGAATATAACACTGTTTTTTTTCAAGGGTATTAGACCAAACGGTTCGAAACTTTGACACATCACTTAAGGTGAAGTGAAACATCCTTCAAATCAGTCGATTCGAATACAACACTTTTTTTTAAGGGTATTAGACCGAATTGTCCGAAACTTTGGCACATCACTCCTGATCATCTAAGAATTGTCCTGACACATTCAAAATTTGGATTCTTCAAAAAAATTTTTTAACTCAGCCCAGACCAGAACCAAAATGGCGTCGTGCTCTCATATTTCGATCAATGTACAATTATCGAAGGCTCTGATATGAGAATCGAAAGGGTCAGGACGATTTTACGACAATATAGAACACTCTGATAACCGATAAACTCGCATTTGAACGGGATAAGGGCAAAAAAAGTGTTGTATGCGCTTCTTTGCTAAAACGATGGTAATACGAGGTCTCGGAGTGAAAATTTAATTGACCTGGAAATCACAGATGGCGCAGGGGGTCCCTCTGCAGTTAATTAGGGCCCCAGAAAGCATGAATCCAGAGGATTTCTGGAGTTTTACTTCGATTTCTTTATAATTATTGTGTGATCACGACAGGTGGAGTATGCCATTTGGTACAATACCCAATATAATTCGAGACGGTTGTCAATATAAAAACAAACGTCGGCAACGTAGGCATTTAGAAAAATCTTTATCAACGTCGATCGTGTTCCTCGACGTGTTTCACTTCCCCTTAACGATAATTTGGGCTCGTTGACTCCGATTGCTACGGTTCTACGCGAAAATGAAGGATAATGGCCAAACAATGACACCGGGAAAATCATCTCCAGGACCCTGGCTAAAGGGTGGACATTCGTTCCCGAAAGGGTTGGCCTCGATTCTAGGTGACTAGACCTTGAGGTGATCGGACATTTCCCCCGAGTTTTCCGGGGCTGATTTGCCATTAATTAACTCCATTGGTCATTTATGCATAATTAAGGCACGTGCGGGTTTTTTTTTTAAACCCCGCCGAGGGAGTCGCTCGATTCGGGGATTACGATCCGGGGCGATTCTCGATCGATTGGCCCTATCGATCCTATCGCGGCCCTTTAAATCGGACCTAACCGCTCGAATGAAAGTCCCTACCCTAATTCGGAGCAAATATCCGACCTTTGAGGTTCATTTCACCCTCGGCGAGGTGGACGCGCATAGGGCGCGGATTCAAAGCGAAAGGGTTAGCCTGGATCCCCTTTAGTCGAAACGCGTAAAAGGACTTAACGTTGCGAACGAAAGTCCACTAATTTCGGACAAACACGCCCCCCCCCCCCCTTTACTTTTTTCTCTCACACCGATCAAATGGTAATTAGCGGATGGTTCGACCGGATTAGGCGAGAGTTTCGACGGAGAAAGTGTTTCTCTCTCTCTCTCGGTGAAAAGGAAAAGAGATAAGGCTCTCAGAAGGGGAGGGTAATTTTTTGGGGAGAGGGATGATTTATGGGGACCATCTGCCGCTAGTGGAACGGTCCCCGATTGCCGGGCAAACAAGTCGGAATTGGTCCGTAAACGTCAAACGGGGCTAAGTGACACGTGGCCTCGTCCGTAACCCACACTGATAAAAAATCGATCGAAATTTATATAGACTTTTACACAGTTCCTAACTTAAGTTTCCCATGGAGGAACTGCATATTAGAAAATGTATTGATACACCGAACAGTGTATTTACCGTATCGGTGAATTTTTACTTGAATTTAATGTTACGTTACGTTAGAATTTTTTATGATTTTACTAAGATGCTGAATGCGATATTACAGAGAGATCGTTATTTTACTGGGATTTACTGTGGCATGAAAATAAACAATTGATTATGTAAATTTACATGGGCACTTTTATCAGTGCTTGAAAGACCTCGATCGATCGGTCGAACGCGTATCGATTGGCCCTGAATTTTCGTATCGAGAGAGACCCTACGTCGCGAATGGAGATTCCCTAATTTTCGATAAATATCCATTTGACGTTCCGAAAGATCGACTATGAGGGGAAAAATATAATTTTCCGTGTTTGACGAGCCTTTTTATCTTCGGCGGTAGTCAATCGACAATCACTACATACACTGGATTTCCGATGTCCTTCGAGAAGTCACGTAAGGGTTCCGAATCGGTTAATCGATCGTTCCGGCGTACGTGGTCACTCGGGACGTTTCGTACCTTTTTCACTTTTTCTCCCTTTTTTCCTTTTTTCTTATTCTCTTCATTTTACATCGGCGCCGTTTACTCAGCCGAGGTGTACGTGCAACGTTAGCCGATCGCGCATGGCACGCGACGATATTCCCCTCACGATTGTCCGAAGGACTCGCGGCTATCCGATCATAATCCAATTTATCGAGTTTGCTTGCCCGATATTTGCCGAAGGTCCTTGGGAAGGATTCCAGACGTTCCGCAAGATGCGCGGATAAGCTGATAATTCGTCGAATTTCGCGAAAATTGGGGAAATTATTACATTTTGAGATATTCGGACCGAAAGATAAACGCGACGTCTGGGGAAAGAAAAAGTCGGAAAATCCTGGAAAATTTTTTTATCCTTGAATTCCGGTCGGCTCTGATATCCCGAAAGAATTAGAATCAAATGGAGCGACGTCGCGGCGAATTTCGCCAAAATTGGGGAAATTACAATATTTCGAGATTTTTGGACCGAACGATAAACACGACGTCTGGGGAAAGAAAATGTCGGAAAATCCTGGAAAATATTTTTATCCTTGATTTCCTATCGGCTCTGATATCCCGAAAAAATTAGAATCAAACGGAGCAACGTCACTTGTTAATCCGCGACTCTGCGAAATTCCGCGCGTAGAGACACGCATCGCGCTGCCCTTCTTGATTTACGCGTTTTCCGTGCGGCCGTTCCGCCCGGTTTCCGGCGCGCCTCGCGTGCTCGCTCGCGGGCTCGCTTTCAATTGGGTACCGCATCGGCAGTTATTCAGTTTCCCGGGCGTAATTTCGTTTGATTTAATTGCAAACTGTTGCCGCCGCGTCGTGGGACCGGGCCCTCGGGCCTTCGAAATGCAAATTGCGGGAATCCCGCACGCACGCACAAATCTTTGCACCTTTTTTTCCCTCGAGAACCGAGAGAGTCGATATGGCAAGGATGTTCCTGGAAGAAAATTCTCCCAGTCCACCTTCAAGCGGTCGTATATATCGAAACTAGTGAAATTTCTTCTTACGACCGTGTGTCCTTTTTCCGCGTGCGGTTTGGCCGCGTGGCCCGTCGCACATGTGTGTACAGTAGGCACCACCACATTAATAAAATGATATGAATCCTATTGGAGAATTAGGTGCTTATTAGGTGCTATTTTAGTGCTACAACCCCAATTTTAGTGCTCCACCCATATACTCCAAAAATCGGTGGTGGTGCTGAGTGAACGTACACTCAGCACCACAACCGAGTATATTTCCTTACAGAAGGGATTAACAAAAAAAAAAGCACTGCCGGAATTAAGTGCTATTTAAGTGCTTCAGAAATATCCCACGGGCGAGTCCGAAATGCCACCCCTTTCACCCAAAAATTACCCCCGAGCATATTTTCCCCAAGAGAGAAGTGGTAAAAATAATACAACTACATAGACCCTTTCCGGGGAATAATTAGGTGCTATTTAAGTGCTCCAGATATTTGATCGAACCAAGTCCAGACTGCCACCCCTTTCATCTAAAAACTACCCCCGAACACAGTGGCAGTCCGGACTTGGTTCGATCATATGTCTGGAGGACTCTGTGGTGGTGCTGAGTGTACGTTCACTCAGCACCACCACCGATTTTTGGGGTATGGGGTGGAGCACTAAAATTGGGGTTGTAGCACTAAAATAGCACCTAATGAGGGCGAGTGGAGGTGCGAAAGGAAAAAGGAAAGAAAAGAAAATCCCACGGAAAACAGTCCCGATTTGGTTTACCCTCGGGTCCTTTTCGCAGGGGTCGGACGCGGCCGAAAGGGGTGCGGAAGAATAATCGGAGGGGAGGGTTGCCCATGAATGGAGGCGTTTACGCATCCCTAATGCACTCCTGTCGGACGGCTCGGCCAATTATCGGCGATTCGGGTGGACGATCGAACGTCCACGGCGATTCCGTGATTTCCTCCCCGGACGCGCCCTCTTTGTCGCCATTATCACCCCCAGTTACCGGGCCGAGCGGCGCCACAGATTCGCGGGATTTAATGAGATGCGTCGTTATATCCACCCGGGAATTTCGACATTACCCCTCCTCTGCAGATTTATCTCGCGGTGTCGCGGCCCGCCCCCGCCGCCATGTAAATCCCATCCCTCGCGGGGGGTGAGAGAAAAAAATAAAAAATAAAAAAAAGCGGAACGAACATCTCCGGGAGATTTGAGCGCTCTGCTGACTTTTAAAGAATCCCTCCTCGGCGGCGCCCTGCGGTAATTTGTTACCGCCTGGATCCCCTCTCGGCACTCCGGCAACTCCTCCAAAGTGGATTCCTCCTTTTTACTCCCGTTCCTTTTTTTTTCATTACTTCTTTTTTGGATATTTTCTTCCACCCCCGGATGCCTTTCCTCCCCTCGCTCGCGGGAAACCGCGTGATGTCGTTATTCCCGCTGCACTTACGTCCCGGAAGGGATAATTAATCTCGTAGGGGAGTCCTTCCTTCCTTACCCGAGTATATCAGCAGGTGATAAGGCCCAGGTCGTAAAGGCAGGTCCGGGAAACCCCAGAAAATTTCGAACGGCCTAGGCTCCTCTCTGCCGAGTTTCCCAACGGGGGTTGGTTATGCGAGAGGGAGGAAAAAAAAAAGAAATCCCGGTGAGGTAGCTGGTCGCGTAATCGATCGTGCTCGTTAATTGGGAATTGTTCCGAGCGGAGGGTGGATTATTTTCTGCTTTTTTTTTTCTCTCCCGGGGAGGAGAAAAAACGGGGGATCGCGTTTTCCCGGAGTTTGCGGGAAAACCGCGGACTCGGTCGAGTCGATAAACAGGCGCGAAAACGGGGTCGGATAATTGTTCGGATTGCGCGATCTCGCCGCGCACGCCACTTTTTCCCGGATTCGCGGTTTGGGGCCCCTCGACGTTATTTCCCGGTTACGGGAGGTTATCGCAAGGTGTATTTTCCGCGTTAGGGGTCACGCGAAAAGACGCGGAACTCGATCGCCCGTTGGGGGAAGTTCCGTTTTCGTTCCGCCATCCTCGGGGCTAATTGCACCCCGGTGTCCCGACGCCGCTCTACCGCCCCGGTGGTTCCGGAGGGCTTCGCGCCGCTACAAGTGGTTCTACATTTTTTACCCCAGGAGGGCTTCGGCGAGGAGATAAAGGGATACGTCGGGATCCTCTCGGGGCACTCGTCGAATCGGCCTGCGGAGTACTCCAGGCGAGGTCCGCGGCCGTCGACCTGGCTTTTCCGCCGACGAGGCCCAGCAAGGATGGTTCCGATTCCGCGGGCTAAAATGCACCGAGAGGTCCGTGGCCGGTAATTAAGGCGCCCTGGATCGAGGTTAAGAGGGCCCGGTCGATCGGAAACGGGACGAAAGGTCGCCATTCATCCCCGATGGATCTTCCGGCTGGAGTTCCGGCCGCCCGGAAGTCCCGATATCGGGGATGGTCCCGGGCTCGACGGCAAGACAGAATCCTGGATAATGGAAATCTTTTTATTTCCATATCTCCTTCATCCCTAGGTCCCGCAGTCCCACAAAATATCACTCATACATTTTCTACATATTTAACGAATATCGTACATTATTCTTTTTTTTTTTAATATTTAGCGGACGTTTAACATATTCGCAAAACATTTACTTTGGAATATAATTTTTTTATAATATTCTTATAATATTAGCTTCACCTGTTTTCGTAATATCTCTTGATACTAATGTACAAAACATTTTGTTTCATTATGATGTATTTTTTTTTTTAATCGAACATTTCCTTTTTTTTCCACATCTCGTTCATCTCTCTTCGAAACTCTTTCGTCGTTATTTTTCTCGCCTTTATCGCGTGTTTCGGAGGTTTCGCGTGTACCTTCTCCCTTGCTCATTTTGTTTCATTTTAATGTATTTTTTTTTTAAATCGAACATTTCATTTTTTTTCCACATCTCGTTCATCCCTCTTCGAAACTCTTCCGTCGTTATTTTTCTCGATTTTATCGCGCGTACCTTCTCCCTTGCTTATTTTGTTTCATTTTAATTTTTTTTTTTTAAATCGAACATTTCCCTTTTTTCCCACATCTCGTTCATCCCTCTTCAAAACTCTTTCGTCGTTATTTTTCTCGCTTTTATCGTGCGTACCTTCTCCCTTGCTTATTTTGTTTCATTTTAATGTGTGTTTTTTTTTAAATCGAACATTTCCTTTTTTTCCACATCTCGTTCATCCCTCTTCGAAACTCTTCCGTCGTTATTTTTCTCGCTTTTATCGCGCGTTTCGGAGGTTTCGCGCGTACCTTCTCCCTTCCTCGGGGATGCTAAAACCTGGCGGTACTCTCGGGGAGGGAGGCGGTGCAGGGGCCAGGGTGCTTCGGGGGCATCGGGGGTGCAATCGGCCCGTCGTCTGAGCCCGAGCCACTCGAGTATAACTGGCGGTAGTATCGCGGGGCATTCATCGCGTAATTAAAGTCTCGTAATTATGGAACGACCTCATCCATCCTGCACAGCCAACGGCGCGAGGACCGGCGATATTATGCGCCGGAATATTATAAGCTTTCACGGTACTCGTGAATATGGCGACGCGTCGCGACGCCCGCGTCGGCCCTCTCTCGCTTCTCTCCGCACTTAAACATGCCTCTTTCACCTCGCGATTATGCGACCCTCTAACCCCCGGCCGCTCCTCGTGGGCGCGTTTTCAACGCCGAGCAGGAGATGCCCGGAGATGGCCTCTCTCTCGGCTGGATATCTTGGCCGCGTTTTTCCGGGGAGCGAGACCCAGGAAAAGCCGAGGGGAATCCATGGGAAAATCGCCCCAGGACTCGGATATCCACGATTTTTCTTTTAATCTCGATTTTAACGAGGCCGAGGATTTTTTTCCGCATTTTTCTCCGCGATTTATTCCCCCCCTCCGTCGAGGGGAGTCGATTTTTCCCGCGATCTCGAGGTCTTTCCCGGGGTTTTCCCCCGGAAATACCTCGTTTTCGTATTTCCGGGGTTAGGGATTTTCCTTCCTCTCGTTCTCTCGCTTCTTTTCTCTCTCACCCTGGAGTTTTTCCGATCTTTCCAGCAGTGGGTTTTCCAGCATGTCTACCGGGGGCTCTTCCTTTTTTCTTCGTCGCGTCTTCGGCCTCTCCGAGAGGGACGCGCCCTCTTCTTCTTTTTCCTCCCCGGCCGCGTCCTCGTCCTCGGGGAAACTTAGTTTTCCACCTGGCCGAAGGATGCGGGGAGAATTAGAAGAAAAATTCGGCTCTATACGTGACCTGGAACGAGACGAGGATCGCCGACTAATCGAGCCTCCCTTTTCGGGGTGTTTCGTTAAAGGGCCGCCCCCTTCGTCCTCGAATTATCGGGAAAGATTAGCCTCCCCTTCGTCTCGAAAATTTTCTATCCATCTTTGGAGTCCCTTTAAGGTGATCTGAAAGAGGTGTCTCGTTTGTGAAGCGTTTTTCTCCAAGCTGGGAATACCGAATCGATCCTTAGATGCCACTTTCACATCCCCTTAATTCCATCTGATAGGGTTAGAACTAGGAACTCGGTCCTGCCACCCACGTGCTCGCCTCGACCAATACCTGGTCGCTCTCACGAGGTGTCTGGTGCTGCGGACCACCACCCTTGACTTTCAGTATTTTTCCGTCTCCAGCCGCAATCAAGGCCTCGAATTATCGGCAAAGATTAGCCTCCCCTTCGTCTCGAAAATTTTCTATCCATCTTTGGAGTCCCTTTTAAGGTCATCTGAAAGTGGCGTCAAAGAGGTGTCTCATTCGTGAAGCTTTTCTCCAAGCTGGGAATACCGAATCGATCTTCAGATGCCACTTTCCCATCCCCTTAATTCCATCTGACAGGGTTAGAACGCGGAACTCGGTCCTGCCACCCACGTGCTCGTCTTGACAAATACCTGGTCGCTCTCACGAGGTGTCTGGTGCTGCGGACCGCCACTCTTCACTTTCAGTATTTTCCCGGCTCCAGCCGCAATCAAGGGGCTCCCGATAATTGGCGTCGGCGCGGCAAACTCGGGGAGAAGACGAAGAGGTCGTCTCGTCGATCGGCGCCGACGCGCCTCGCGTATCCATCCCGAGTCGTCCTCGACTCGTTAAGGGCGTCCCTGTTCGCCGTCCTCTCCCTTTTCCCTCCGTCCGTTTGTTCCCGGCTCGTCTCGAGACTTCTTTGTAGCCTCCGAGATTCGCTGCCGTTTTTGCCCCCGAAGAGAGCGAGAGAGAGAGGACGGTGCGTGCCGGCACGCGAGAGGCGTCGCGGCGCCCGGCGTCGAGTGCGCGATCCCGGATCCCTCCCTTCGCCTCGAGGGTCCGTATCTCTCTCTCTCACTCTTTCTCCCTTCCCTTTGATCCCGACATCGGCTCCTCTTTTGTCTCTACACGAGGGCTCGCCAAATTGTCGGGAAGGTGTTTGGCCGCTCGCTTTGTCACGGCCGCCCTCGAGGTTGATACTCCCCGTCCTGGAATGATAACTAATTTCCCGTCTGTCCCGCTTGCTTTCTTTTTCTTTTTCCCTCCATCCCTATTCGGAGAGGGGAGGATTCGGACCGATTAACCCTTTCCTTAGAAATTCCCCGGTTAATATTTCCTCGAGGAATCCCCGAGGGAGAACTTCTCCGGATGCGGCCAGCATCCGCATCGATTGGCGCGAATCTGGACCGCGAATCGGATGGCGGATGTGACGTAATCCGAGGTACTAGATCCATTGCGTAACTTGGATATGCGGATTTGTGGCAGGGCTTCTTGGACGTACTTGTCATGAACAGGCACCCTCGATGTTCAGGGGGTGATTATATCGGGAAAGGGCCATTTTTTGGACCGATTGATTAGTCGATCGATCGCTCGGTTCGAGACCTTCCCGGCTCAGGTTTACTTGTAGCCTCTAAAAGAATTCTGGATCACTTGGTCCACGCGATCCATCATCTTTTTCCACAAATTTAACGTGCGATATACCTGGAAAACGGAGAATTGTCTCCGCAACTTTAAGGGGACGTGAAAGTGACATCCGAGCGTTCAATTGTGCCCATAATTATGAAAGTGGTCTAAGTCATATATTTTTTGTTTCGAAATTACATTGAATTAATTTCGTTTGAAATAATATGGCGTGAAATAACTGATAAACTCATTTTTTTTTTTTATTTTGACTTACACCACTTTCATAATTATGGGCACAATTGTTCATGAAACCTTTCTCCAAATTTTCTGCATCGAATTCGTTTCAAGCTCCACAACGTGAATGCGAAGGCTACGAGGAAGGTCCTGACAGGCGTGAAATTTCATTTTTTATAAAAAAAATCGTAAAATATATATGAAGAAATTTTTTAAGAATTGAAATTTCATGAGTTTCAGGACCTTCCTTATACCCTTCATATTCACATTGTAATGTTTGAGTCCATTTAGTACTCCCAGTTTGGAGGAAAGTCTCACGAACGAGAATTCTTCGATGGCACTCACGCATCCCCTTAATGTTTCGGGAAATTTCGAATTTTTATCGCGCGATGGAAGCGTGTATCGTGATATCGGCTTCGGGGGAAAATTTCATTTCGTACTTAAAACCGGGGACGACTCTTCGAAAATTATTGTCCCACTCGAGGGGGGCGGCGATTTCAATTTCGACGGGGTTTTCCTTGAACGGGTCCCACGATATTGCACCCAGGGGGTGGGAAAGTGCATCGGACTCCGAGGAATTCCCGGATACGTCCGGGATGAAGGGTGCGTCCTCCGGATATTTCCACGAGGAGGGAAATTAAAGGTTACAGCCAGGAAAAATTGCGAGAAAAAAACAGCCCCCTCGTCCCTCCCTTGCCGACAACAAATACGAGAACAAGAAGGGAAAAAAAAGAAGAAGAAATAAATCCTGAAGCGATTATACAAATGTCTCCCGGTGGGAATATTTTCCGCCGGTCGGGAAAAAGGAAAAGAAAAAAAAAAAACACACCCCCAAAAAGAAAACAAAAATCCCGGAAAATGTTCCTTTCATACTTGCAAATCCGCCGATTCTTTTCCCTGGGGGCGAGACGCGGCTCCGCGGAAAACGGCGTAAACGTCGCGACGGATTTCCATCCGCGTGACCGCGGCCGATTTTTTACGGCGCATCAAACATTTCGCGCGGCCCGTTGCATAAAACATGATCGCCGGCCCGCCCTCCACGGACGAGATTCTATTTTTTTTTTTTTCGTTCTCTTTCCACGATATTTTTTTCCCCCGGAAAATTCGGATAGTCGATAACTCCCGACTCGGGCCAAGTACGAAACTTCGGGGCGGCTGGGCGGAGCGGGAGATTGAATCGCATTCATGAATTTTATTGCAATTTGTCCTCCCCCCTCCTCTTATGTATTCTTTTACCGCCTTTCGGGGGAAATCCGCGGTCTCGGCGAGGAATAAAAAAATTAAAAAGGAACATAAACGGGAGAATAAAAAAAAATGGAGGAAATTCGATCGGGTCGGTGACGACGTTTTGTCTTCCTTTTTGCGGGCCCCCTCCGACATTGTCGAATTTATTCAAGCTCAAATATCGGGGACAATCGTCACGTGTCGCGGGCTAATTGGGCGGTATGACCATGGACGTGGGATGTATGGACAGTTCGATCATGAAGGCGGCATAAGTGCAAGAGAGAGGACAGGGGGGCCTTTTTCTCCATTTCCTTTTTGTCTCTCTCTCTCTCAGATTTTCCGCCAAGGTTTTTCTTCCTTTGTAAACGCGGTTTACGGAGCTCGGATCCGATCCGCTCTAGAGTTACATAAATCCGGGGGAAATTATCCCCGCGTAATTGCTCCCCTTGTTATATACCGGCTGAACAATGTGGACTCGCTTGGGTAACTCGAACCCCTGGAGCAGTAGCCCTGAATGCATCCGAATGCATCCGCATGCACGGGCCCATAGACCGGGCCGATATTACGTCACAAGTCGTTCAATGGATATTTTAATTTCAATTGATATTTTATTTTCTCGTATTTTTCCGTCACGTCGAGGTAATCCCTCGGAAAAGACTGATACCAAGGAATATTCGAAAGACCAAGGAGATACGCGCAACGCCGTTGACAACGTTTATACGTTTAATCCTGGCGAGGTTTAAACGAAATATTAGAATACGTTTAAATCGGATTCTCTCGTAGCGCACTCCGTTCAAAGGAGACAAAGGAAGGCGTAGATGCGCCTTCTCGATAAATATCGTCCATACGACAAAGAGCCGACATTAACGGGATTCAATTGGCGATTGTACTCGATAATCGCGATATTTCTATCCGAGTGTCTGCCTCGAACCGATTTACATGGAACCGACCAGGGATATGTTAAGGTGAAGAGAAACACGTCGAGGAACTTGATCGACGTCGATAAAGAAGATTTTTCTAAACGCCTACGTTGCCGACGTTCGTTTTTACATTGACAGCCGTATCGAATTATATTGGGTATTGTCCCAAATGGCATACTCCACCTGTCGTTTTCGTACAATAATTATAAAGAAATCGAAGTAAAACTCCAGAAATCCTCTGAATTCATGCTTTCTGGGGCCCTAATTGACTGCAGTGGTACCCCCTGCGCCATCTGTGATTTCCAGGTCAATTCAATTTTCACTCCAAGATCTCGTATTACCATCGTTTTGGCATAGAAGCGCATACAACACTTTTTTGGCCTTTATCCCGTTCAAATGCGAGTTTATCGATTACCAGAGTGTTCTATATTGTCGTAAAATTGTCCTGACCCTTCCGATTCTCATATCAGAGCCTTCGATAATTGTATATTGATCGATATATGAGAGCTCGACGCCATTTTGGTTCTGGTCTGGGCTGAGTAAAAAAATTCTGTTAAAAAATCGAAATTCTCAATGTGTCAGGACAATTCTTAGATGATCAGGAGTGATGTGCCAAAGTTTCGGACAATTCGGTCTAATACCCTTAAAAAAAAGTGTTGTATTCGAATCGACTGATTTGAAGGGGGTTTCACTTCACCTTAATAACGAGTATCGATTAGAGGGAATTAAAAGAAGATTCGAGACCAAAGTTGAGGTAGGTCATTGCATTCAGGTGCAGGGACACTTCTCGAGGGAGATTCGCTCTGTAATTCCGCTTTCCCCCTTTTCATTCCCTTTTTTTTTTTTTCGTAATCGGAGAGCCGGATTTAACGAGGCGGCTCGATGGGGGAGGGCGAATCGCCATGTAATCGCCGTCGCATAATAGATATCTCACGTCGCCGGGACGTTTTAATAACTCCACCCTCCCGGTCCATCCCCTAATGCATTTCTGTCCGCCTGTGGGCGAGCTCTTCCGGTATTCAAATATTTACATCCGGAGTGCGCGTCGTCGCAGCTCGGATGCTGCGCTGGACCAGGTATCCTTATCTCTCTTATCGGCCGATCCTCGGAGTCTCTCCCTCTCTCTGTTTCGTCTATCGGCCTCGAATTGTTTGTCCTAATTCCGTATCCGCACTCCCGGGATTGCATTAACTGCGCTAGTGCATGCGAATGCAAACTGTATGCACTCTGTAAACTGCTCCCAACCGAGTGTCCCGAGGGAGGAGCATTCGTTTCCTCAAAATCATCCCCATGAGTTATCAGACAAGGAGTGATAGCGCGGCGATAAGAGTTCCCGTGGTCCAGCCGAGGAGATCCTCCAAGAGATTCTCCAACTTGTCTTCGAGTTCCCGAGGGACGATTTTCCTCCTTATTTTCCGCATACGGGAGTACTGCGGCGCAGTGATAAGGGTCGAAGTTCCTTCTTACTTTTCATACTTTTCGGTCGTACCTCGGTTTTCGAGGCCTCGTTAGAACTAAGAGGACCTCCCTCCTCGTCCTCCCCGATTTCCCCGGAGAATATTCTCCGAATCTTTGCATCGTCGACCAAGGGGTGGGTCTCGAAACAAAAAAAGAAAAAGAAACCCTCCAACTGGGGGAAAAAAAAAAATATATATATATTTATATTTATATCTCGAGGATATCGTCGCGTTGGGATCAAAGGTGTCCGCTGTATTTTTTTTTTCTTTTCTTTTCTTCCCCTCGCAATCACAAAGTGAATGGGATTGGAAAAACAACGCTTTTCTTTTCAATTCTCGATAATTATAAATCGGTACGGCGACTCTGAACTTCGCTGAGATTTTATTAATATTCAACGGAGATCATTCGAGGGCGAAACGAGGGCTTCCCGTTTCAAGATTTCACGCAATCCGTGATATACTCGGGGAGATAAAATTCCACGATTGATTTTTTATCAATATCTCCTGTGTCGGATTTGCTTCCTGTCCGGCGCGAAATTTCGAAAAAGACGCGGTCCGGCTGGGGGCACTTAAAATAAATGGAAAATAAACTATGTAAAGAAGAGAAGGCGATAAAAGCCGATCGCCGGTGTTTTGGGGCGCGTTATCACGCGCGAGAGCAATTGCCGAGTGGTGTTTCACCCGGATTTATTGGAAGATGTAGCGTTTTACGGTGCTTTAGTGGATTTTATTACCCGGAGTCGTGTGCGCGCACCTTGGAGCCCACTCGGACCTCGCCGGAGGTACCTAAATCTTCTCAAAATGCCCAGGAGACTTCTTTCCCTCGCCTCCCATCCGCACCTTCGAAAAATCATATCCCGAAGGTATAAAAAAATCCAGAAAAATGTGTCAAGGGTGGTGGGCCATTTTCAAACGTTTCTCCGTCTCGATCCATTTTCCACCTCTTAGGTGTCGTTCGTTAAGGGTAGTTGATTAATTACAACGTCGGAGGTACCTAAATCTTCTCAAAATGCCCAGGAGACTTCTTTCCCTTGCCTCCCATCCGCACCTTATAAAAATCATATCCCGAAGGTATAAAAAATTCCAGAAAAATATGTCAAGGGTGGTGGGCCATTTTCAAACGTTTCTCCGTCTCGATTCATTTTCCACCTCTTAGGTGTCGTTCGTTAAGGGTAGTTGATTAATTACAGCTCCTTCATTTCGAGTGCCATCACCTGAAATGAGAATGAAGGATTTATCGTTTTTCTGTTCTTCGAGGTATAATCGGAAAATAAACATTTCCCTCGGCGGTGGATCGGCGGTATATCGTTATCACGCGGAAGCGTCCCGGCGCGGTCTCGTCGAGAGTCTCGCCTCGGGTTCTCGGGGTCGTTTTGCCCGGTTTTATTGACTTTTATTGGTTTTTATCGGTTTTTATAGCACGACGCGATGTGTGCCCGGACCCTTTCGAGGGGGCACTCGAGCCCGGGCGTAGGTGCGCACCTAAACCTCCGCCATAGGTGGAGGATGCGATCGAGTCGGGATGAGTCGGCCACATCGAGAGGACTGCCTTTTTCTCTCTCTTCGTTCATCCCTGATATATCCCCTCTTCCCCTCTCCCTCGCTCCCTGGAGTGTCGCTCGAGCCGGCATTCGGCCTCTCCTGCCTTCCTTTCCTCCCTTTTCATCCCTTTTTCTCCCATTTCCGCGTACCGATTTCTCCCTTTACCGCGGAATAAAAAATCCACCCCCGGTCCAGGAGGTGGATGGAATCGACGCGGAAAAAATATAAAAAACAAGTTATCCGAGTTTTCAGGGTTTTCTCTCTTTTATTTTTTTTCTCTCCCCAGGGTTTTTGTCAGAGTTTTCCCAGGGATTTTTCTCGAGGATCTTTCCTGGTCGGGTTTCCTCGCCAAAGGACGAAATTGATAATGGCGGGCTGCCTCGGGGAGTTTTCCCGGTTTTCACCTCCCCACGTTCCACCTCTCGCTCGTGACTTTGTTTAATAAATACCCCGGCCGCGGTATTTACGCCAAAGTCTGTCCTCGGTCGAGCAAAGCTCCCCGAAAATGGCCCCGGCTAATTTTCACCTCGTTCAATGTGTTCCGGGGGGGTGGGGAGAATTTCGAAATTTGTACGGCGTTGCGCGATCGTGATTACTTTTACCTTGATTATCGGGACCGGGGTTTGCCCCGCGGTCGAATTCCCGGCTAATGCTCCCCGACGCGTTGCCGCAAATATCGTAAATAAATTAATTTGTTGTTAATTTTTCGAACGGGGGGGGAGGGCTCTGCGTCGATCTTTCACCTTTTTAATAAATATCCCGTCCGTTATGATCCATCCTGTCGGAAATATTCATAAGGTTCCTGCACTTTTAACCCTTCGAGCGCTAACACCTCTTGGCGTATGGGCGAATTTCCTAAGACCGTGCAAGCAATATTGGACCAAACGTCGGACTCACTTATGGGTCCACAGCGCTCAAAGGGGTAAGACGTACGGTTCCAGTGGAATTCTAAATTGAACTTCTTAATGGGGAATTTGTCTGCAATTATTCTAGGAGATAAATTTATATACTGATATGACGTAGTCGCGTGGGTGATATTTCTTTCTTATCAGGATATGCTCGGTTGACTCGAGACGTGTATCGGCCGTATTTAGATATCGACTCGTCGCATCCGAGAAACATCTTCGAGCGGAGTCGAGCCCAAAGCGACTCGGAGTCGCGTCGTCGAGAGCTCGACCGATTAAACCCGACCCGAAGACAGGATGTTTAGATTGACAAAACGGAGCCTTTATTACTTTGCGAGCCGTGGCTCTCATTTCTCTCGTGGGGCGTCTCGGTTTATTTAGGGGTCCCGGCTTCGCCGACGAGTAGATATGTGCCCATAATTATGAAAGTGGTCTAAGTCATGTATTTTTTGTTTCGAAATTACATTGAATTCATTTAGTTTAAAATAATGTGGTGTGAAATAACTGATAAACTAATTTTTTTTTTTTAATTTTGACTTAGTCCACTTTCATAATTATGGGCACATATATCGACTCATCCCGAGGGACCTCGTGGCCCGTAACGTCATATTAGCTTATCGGAGCTGCATAATTGATGGGATTGAGACATCACCGGCGATAATAGATTTTTTTTTCCCCTCGTGTCCACTTTTCCATTTCTGACTATCTCGCAACGGAGGAGTTAAGGTGACATGAAAGTGTCGTATACCTATAAACACCAAAAAAAGAAAATATTTATAAAGCTTTTTATCCTTGGAAACATCAACGCGAAATTATGGAGACGCCTAAGGAAGAACGCGATGCTCGTGAAATTTAATTTTTCGAAATAAAAAAAAAACGTATTTATTTCGGACAGGAACCGAGAGAAGGCGTTCTTTTTTTTGTTTCGAAAAATGAAATTTCACGAGCATTGGGTTTTTTCTTAGGGCCTCCATAATCATGCGTTAAAGTTTCCGATAATCCGGTGAACCTAGATTCGGGGAAAATTTTATTAATATTTTTATATATATATGTTACCGTGAGTGACCGAAATTGGAGAATGTCGACTTTCACCAGTGAATGTCAACAGATACCAAATACGTCGGTGAAAGATCGAACATTTCATTAGATTGTTGTACATTCGGACCCTCTCCAGTGTGTGTCGACAATCACACACCGGTGAATGTCAACATTTACCGGTGTAAGTCAGAAATAAGGGTATTTAGCAAATATTTCGGACATACACGAAGCGACTATGTGAATGTTGACATTCACCGGCGAAAGTCGACATTCTCCAGATTTCGGTGTTTCACCGTAACATATATATTGAATGACTCTTTCATATCACCTTAATCTCGTGGCAGGATTTCCCCGTCGATCGTGAATTTATATTTAAACGAGATCCGCTGAATTTTGGCGACCAGGGTGGAAAAGGCTTTTAAAGGGCGGGGAATAATTAACGGGGGCATTTCGGGGGATTAATCAAAAGAGCGGGACATCTCGGAAGAGTCGTCGAAATGAATTCACCGATATCGCGAGCAAAGAGGCTCCCGCGAATCCCGCGACAAAGTGCACCCTCGGGAATTAACGAAGTAGATACGTGCCCGGCCATTAGGGCGGGTCCCGGGGGAAACAATGCGCGGCCTGGGTCGCGGATCTCCCCCTTTGTCGCGGGCAACAAAGCTCTCCTCTCATTGGTCGTTACCGCCGCGGCGGGACCCCCCGGGGGTCCCCGAAACCGAGGGGGAGGAAGAAGGAAGACGGAGAGGGCAGAAATTGAAAGCGACGCATTCGGGTTAGCAAGGCGCCCCCTCTCGGTTGCGCCCGATTTAAAGTTGCGCCGGTGCAATTAATTAACGAGTTTATTGTCGGCCACCTCCCGACTTTTTCCAGGGGGTCGCGTTTCCTCGTCCCATTCTGCGCCTCCTCGGATTTTCCCGGGAGTTTCCTTCTTTCCCGCTTGGAGAGAATTCCCGAATTCGAGCTCGGCTTAGTGGAGAAAATGCGAAAAATGAAATTTGTACTTTGGTATTGCTCATCGTGAGATCGGGTACAGGACTCACTCGGATATGTATTGCCAAAATGACGGTAGCCTAATTGTTATGTACGGTTCTGTACGTCAATATAAAATTGACATTCGGACGAATTACTGGTGTCGGTCCATAAGGCGGAAAATTCGATTAAGTTTGAGTAAGCGGGATTTTTCTTTTTTTCTTAGGGTCTTCTTCTTTGGTTAATTTTTTTTAATATCTTGCCCCCCTGAATCATAATAAAGTTCCCGATAAAACTGCTTAGGGAAGGATATTAAATTGCAAAAATTTCACATTCAGACGGATAAACAGTTTTGGCCAGTTCTTTTTTCCTCATGTTTGTAATTACCCGTCATCGAAATGGTGAAAACCCCGAAAATGACGAAGTGGTATTTTTTCCCGTCCAATGTCTCATCCCTTGGTGGTTCCTTTTCCTCCCACCCTCCTCGTAAAAATCCAAGATCGTCTCGAGGATGCGTTTCCCGGTGTCTCCCCTGGATCGCATCGACGGGCCTTCCCTGACCCGCCGCAATTCATCGATTCCTCCCCCAGGACGGCCGACTCGTGCACGGGGGCGGATTCACCCCCGAGAGGGGGATGAAGCCGACGACCCTCGTGCTCTCGTTCCGGTGTCGTCCCATTGTTGCGCCCCCTGACACAGTGGCCCGGTGCCTCGAACACGGATCGATCGGGATACGGGAAACCCCTTAAGGCTTTGGCCATCTGCCTCGGCGTTTCTCCGGCTCTCCTCTCGCCCGTTCTCCGCCGACGAGCTTTTTCATCCCTGTCGCTTTCGGCTACCCCTTCTTTCACCTAACGGCTCGGTGAAAAGCCTCGTTGTCGTCCCCGCCCCCTTTTACCGCGGGATTAAAACAGGAGACGCTGTCCCGGGGGTCCCATCATTTTCGAGGCTTTGATCAGTTGTCTCCTGGCTGCTCTTCGCCCCTTAAGGTGAAATGGAAACCCTCCCTCAAATCAGTCGATTCCAATAAGACATTTTTTTTTTCTTTTAATCAGCATTCAACCGAACCGCCTGAAACTTTGATACATTACTCGTGAGCACCTAGGAATTATCCTGATACTTTCGAATAAGAAATCTTTCAATTTACGTCAGACCAGATCCAAGGGCTCTCATATTTCGATCGGTATACAATTATCAAAGACTCTAATATGAGATTGGAAAGGGTGAGGACAATCGTACGACCATTTAGAACACTCTGGTAATCGAGAATCTCGCATTTGAACGGCATACGGGGGTAAAAAGTGTCTTATGCGGTTCTATGCTAAAACGATGGTAATACGAGGTCTCGGAGTGAACATTTATTTGACATGGAAATCACAGATGGCGCGGGGGGTCCCTCTGCAGACAATTAGGGCCTGGGAAACCGTGAATCCAGAGGATTTCTGCAGTTTTACCTCGATTTCCTAACTATTTTTTAATTCTTCCTAAATATTTTTTTAAACAGTAGGATGTGTTGGAATTTTTTAATTTTTTAATTTTTTTTTATCCATAACCCCTTGACATAAAAATCAAAACGGAATTTCGTGCGTCCGAGAAATGCTATTTAATTCGTAAGGAGTCAGTTCTTGACGTCTCGGAGACGTCAAAGTCTACAATGGCACATGACATAAATGACGTCCTCGTACCTCAAGGGGTTAAGTATACCTAGGATGGGTCCTAGGGGATAATCCACGGGGTCCCCGATTTCCCGGAGGGAGGAGGAAGGGTCCCAATTTATCCGCGGCCCGCAAAGGCGCGTCCGGCAAAGGCTCCTCCACCGGGACTAATGATCGGGCTCGTTTACTTTAGGGTTCGCCCACTCCGTCTCCTCCCTTTCGTCTCGGCTGGCCATTAAGTCTCGGACACGCGTCGTCCATCCGGAAAGTAAACGTTACCCAGGTTAAAAGCTTAAACCGAAGGGAAGAGGAGCCCTCCTCGCTCGTTAAGGTCCGGGCCGTCCTTTAAGGTCCAGGGGACGGTGTCGGTCACTGTGTCGTCGGTTGTTTGCCGTCGGAGAGGCGAGACGTGTCACCCTCTTATTTCCAGTCGGAAGGCAAACTAACACGCGTTACGTGAAAACCTGATCTCTCGTCGTCGGTTCTCCTGGTGTCAGGATCGTGCTAACCTGCGCCACGTAATCTTAAGGTGATATGAAAGTGCTATGCATGCATACCAAAAGGTCATAATATTCATAAAACTTTTTTCTCGAAACTGGGTGTACCGAATTATCGAAAACTTTGACAAGTGATTATGGAGGCTCCGAGGAAGAACGCGATGCTCGTGAAATTTCATTTTTCGAAATAAAAAAAAAACGTATTTATTTCGGAGAGGAACCGAGAGAAGGTGTTCTTTTTTTTTTGTCGAAAAATGAAATTTCACGAGCATCGGGTTTTTTTTCTTACGGCCTCCATAATCACGCGTTAAAGTTTACGATAATTCGATGAACCTAGATTCGGGGAAAATTTTATCAATATTTTTATATATATATATGTTACGGTGAAACACCGAAATCTGGAGAATGTCGGCTTTCGCCGGTGAATGTCAACATTCACACAGTCGCTTCGTGTATGTCCGAAATATTTGCTAAATACCCTTATTTCTGACTTACACCGGTAAATGTTGACATTCACCGGTGTGTGATTGTCGACACACACTGGAGAGGGTCCGAATGTACAACAATGTAACGAAATATTCGATCTTTCACCGACGTATTTGGTATCTGTTGACATTCACCGGTGAAAGTCGACATTCTGCAATTTCGGTCATTCACGGTAACATATATATAGGCTGACTTTTTCATATCACCTTACTGATTAGACGACCCCTCGAGGAATCGGAGCCGGAGACCGGCCTAAAGATGGAAAAGGACGAACGGAGCCCGAGAAATGGCTCGACAGGAGGTGTCTCGAGAGGGTGGGAAAATGAAAAATTTTTCGGAACGCCGCTAGACGTTCATCGGGAAATTGCGGAGAGAGAAAGGGAGAGGGAGAGTCCCTCTCTCTCTCACATCGGGCGCAGGGGGTGATTAATGTCCCGGGCGTTGCGTTTTCCAGCTCGCGAGGTCGGCGGCGAAAACCGTGCGGGATATGGGGAAACTCCGGGGAAATGGTGAGGGGGGTGGGGTGGGCTTCCTCGGAAGTTTTCCTATTTGCGGGAAGTTCGAGGCCCGCCGCCATTTTCCCGATCGGCGTCCTCCCGCTCTCATTCCTCGTCCCTGGTTTCTTGTTCGCTCTGCTTATTTCCAGCTTTCCCTCTTATTTTTCCTTCCTCTTTTTTTTTCTCTCCTTTTTCTTTTCATTTTCCCCGGAACCCACCACCGCGGGAGAACCCCTGCTAAATGGCACGATTATCCGTCCTCTCCGGGTTTCATTCGCTGCCACTTTTTAGCTCGCGAATGACGCGCGAGGGAAATCCTCCAGGGCGGGGGACTCCACGGGGGGAGGGGAGGGGGCTTTCGCGGCGGAAGAGAGGGTTCTTATAAAACAGGGGGGAGATCCATTAAAGTTTTTCCGGCGCTTTTCGCGAGGCCCTTGGTGCCTCTTGCTGGCCCGCAAGATGGCGCCCGTCGCGGCGCTCCGGCGATCCAACATGGCGGACTTGTGTTTCGCGTTCGAGGGGGTGGCGGGATAGTTGGAAATTCCGAGAGGGACCAGGGGTTCTTGCCGGTCACTCCTGCTGGATATGGTCGCGTATTTGTTAACCCTTTGCACTTGCCCAAGCAATTTGGCTATAAGCAGGTGGTCAACTCCAAGACCTGGCCTTAAGGTGATGTGAAAGTGGCATCAAAGAGGTTTTGTTTATAAAACTTTTCTTCCATCTCGATTTACCGAATAGTTTGAAACCTTACAACGTGAATGGGGAGACTATAAGGAAGGTCCTGAAACTCATGAAATTTAAATTCTTTTCAAATTTGTTTATAGGTATTTTAAAAATAGTTTATAAAAAATGAAATTTCGCGAGTTTCAGGACCTACCTTAGGGTCTCCATATTCACGTTTTAAAGTATGAAACGATTTGAAACCCCCAGTTCGTAGAAAAGTTTTATAAACGATTGAGCTTTCCGATGCCACTTTCACATCCCCTTAAGGTGATGTGAAAGTGACATCGGAGAGGTCAATCGTTCGTGAAAGTATTCTTTAAATTGGGTGTACTAATTTTCTATCAAATCTTGCCTCGTGAATAAGAAGGTCCTAAGGTAGGTCCTGACGCCCACGAAATTTCATTTTCTTTTTTGTAATAGAAAATTTTGAAAATATTTATAAACAAATTAAAAAAAAAAATTTTAATCTCATGGGGGTCAGGATCTTCCTTATAGCCTCGATGTTCTCGTGGCGAAGTGTGAAATGATTCAGTATACCTAGTTTAGAGAAAAATTTGACGAACGAGATTTCTCCGATGCCACTTTGACGTCACCTTAAGAGCGGAAAGGGTTAATTCGCACCTCGGCTCTCCGTTCCGCGGCAAATTCGATTCGCCATCCTTTTTCCCGTCTTTCGGACCGACCCTCTCGGTTAATATTTCACTTTTAATAACCCCCAGACGAACGGTGATTCCCGATTTCCGATCCGCGTCCGAGCAAGAGCCACCCCCCGGGGGGTGGGATCGGTCTCTCGGGTGATCGGGATGCTGCGGACGGATGCATCGACCGATTGGTCGGCCCATCGATCCATCGATACTCTCCGTGCTTCCCGGGTCTCATTTTTGCCTTTCCGGTTTTCATTGGCCTTCCTTTTTCCTCCCTCTCGGTTTAAGAGAGGCTACACCCGCGGAGGCCATTGTTGCTGGCCGGAGCGCTCCGAATCTTTGGCACGTTTCCTGCTTGTTTCGTTTCGATTTTTCCTTCTCTCCACTTTTTTTTCTTTTTCCTTTTTTTTTCCGGTTGAAAGAGAGGTTTGCCCGATCCCGTTTTCGAAGAAGAACCTGCGAGCTATCGGTATCCTCGTTATCATTCAGACGTCGCATGCCCTTTTTGGGCGATCCATTGCCCCAGGATGTCGGATGCGGCTTCAAAAGGGATGCTCAAGTCGGGACCGATCGATCTATCGATTATTTATTTTCTCATGAGAAAGGGGATGTCGAGCTGGAATTTTCGAGTCTCGTTCTTCCGTCTCAGGTCATTCTCTGTTCTTTTTTTTCCGTCAGAAAACTAACTTCGCGTAATTGCAATTTAAATGTACCGCCGCACCGAACGTGGGATAAATTTAAGTTCTTTGGATGTTGTCATTTGGAAATGTTTATACAATTACGGGCACGTTTATCCTTTTTTGGGGGATGACTATATCGGAATTAGGTCGTCGAGGAATTTTCAAATTTTATTGAGAACTTTGGCACCTTCGTCCTTAGGTTTCTTCCCCCTGAGGGATTTTTTTTATTTTTTTTCGAAATCCGCCATTACACGGAAGGGTTGGCTCCTGAAAGGACGAAGGTCCTGGGGTCCTTAAATTCGACTCGAAGGCCATTAACGGTGACAGCCGTCTTGGCAGGAGCCAGACCTACGTCTGCCCCTGTCCTTCGGGAACTAAAAGCATTCCTTGCGACTATTGGCAGCTCGTAATTGCCATCGCTTACAACTTGAACTTCGAAAGTCATCCTTTTCGGTAGCTCCCCATTCCCCCCCCCGAAACCCCAAAAGTCATTCATTTAATCTCCGGGCTCGGGGCGCCGAAAAGCGGGAATTTAATTTTTCTTTTTTCGACACGTGGGCCGCCGAACCACCGGAATTATGAATTATGGATGCGCCCCGTCAAAGGCGAGTCTTACATAACGTATGGAAACGTCTGTCCCACCGAAATACCAATTTTCCCCCCTACGTGGGGTTTTCAAATACCACCCTCTTCGATTGTGACTTTACGAACGGTCCCGAAAGGTTCCATCCTCGGCGGGTCAATTTTTCTCCCTTCGTCGCATTCTGAATTCGCGTCCAGAATTATCTGGAGCGAAGCCTCGAGAGAAGGAAAGAAAGGAAAAAAGAAAAAAAATGAGAGAAAGAGATCTCGAAGACCCGGTGATTACATTTCTCGGCGGGTTGCTCTCCTTCCGAGGCGGTAATTCCTAGTTGGGATTCCGCCTCCGGTTGCCGCGTCTCCTTTTTTTTTTTTTCTTTCCGCGTAAAGAGGCAACATAGAAGGAGGGGGGAGCGGAAAAAGGAAAGGCCGCTTTCCCGGGACGAGGGGAGGAAAACGTTGCCGGGCGGGAAATGCGCGTCCCGCGGAGATTGGGATTAATTTTTCCGCGGATTTGCATAATGACGCTTCGGCTCGAGGGCTCGCGGGGGAGGAAGAGGGGAGGATAGGGAAATACGGGGGAGAGAGAGAGAGGCCCGATACCGAAGAGTCCGAGTCCGCGCCTCCACGGAGCTTTAATTCCCGACTCGGCCTTCTGCGGAGCTTTAACCTTAACTTTTCCCGGCGTTTTCTCGAACCGGTGCGTCCCATTAATAACTAAAGTTGACACGGAGTCGTTAGGCCAGGTGGAAAAGCTGCGCCAGGGTTGAGACCACCCCCCGGGGGAAAGGGGTGCTCGATCTGCCCGTTCTTTTCTTCCTTTTTCCCCCTCCCCCCCTGCGTTTCCGCAGTTTCCGCGGTTTCCGGCCGTTTCTATTTTTTCCTCCCTCTCCATCTCTCCCGCGATTTCGCCGCCTCTCCAGGAGGGTCGCGGCTTTCTCGGGGATATTTCCCATCGAAATTCGCTCCTCCACTTGGCCGATTGCTTCTACCGGCTGGAAAAGCGCCCTCTCTCCCCCGATTTCCCCCCCACAGCGCACCGTGTTCTCGATTTTCTTTTGCCTGGTTTCGGTCCTTTTTCTCTTTTTTTCCCCCGTTTTCGTTTTTCCTTTTTTCTAGTCCCCCCTCCTCCCTTTCTTTTTCACCCGATTGTCGGCTCGGCGGATTAATCGAATTTTCGCGAGCGAGGTCGCGATGAGATCGAGCTTTGCGTTTCGACGATTTGATTATATCCCCCCCCCCCCCTCTCCCGCCCCCTTTGGCGCAATCCGGGTGGAGTCGCACGCTCGAAGATCCGGCCTTATCGTGACGTATGCGGTAGCTGGATTTTATTTCTTCCGGCCTTCTTTCCAGGTTTTACGTATCCCTAGTAACACGGAATAATTTCTAAATATTTGTATGTAATCTCTCGGTAAATATCTCAGGCGACAGATTTTTGTCTTGTAGAATTCATTCGAAGATATCCGAAATATTTGTTGAAAATTTGAATGACATATTGAGTTTGAGTAATTTATAAACGTATGTAGAAATTATATTCTTTAATTTATGAACATGTAATAAAATTACACTTTTTTACTTGGGGATTATTATCGGGCACTTGATTGGGTGTCAAAGAACACGAAAAATTTTAGCAATACTTTGGGAGCAAAACGTGCGATTTTTATTATAAACATTTTAGAATTATTTGTAATGTATTCGGCAGATAATATTTAAAAAGATACTTGCATTAAAATGAAACGAAATGTGCATATCTGTTGGAAAAATATGACGACAACACATGGAGCCAATATTATACAAAAATATATAAAATGTATAAATATGTTAAATATATAGAAAATATAGGACAAGTATTTTGCGCTATCAGGGGTGATTCGCTTAGAAGCGCTGTCACGCTTTATGCCAGTTCTGCGTTATAATAAAATATGATGAAATATTGAAAGGATAATATTTTAAAGTAAACGTTTTGCAAATATCTCATATGTCTGCGGAATATTTAGGAAATGTACGATATTCGTTAAATGTGTAGAAATTATAGGACAAGTATTTTGCGCTATCAGGGGTGATTCGCTTAGAAGCGCCGTCACGCTTTATACCAGTTCTGCTTTATCGGGCAGATTGCACTTTTTTGCGAGAACGAGACCGACTTTGCTCGTCTCCTCGTCGACGCGGTCGATTCCTCGTCGTCTCCGAATCGGTCGTCGGAAATGATCTCGATAGGGCCAATTCGGTCGCCGACGTTTTGACTGGCCAAGTGCTCGGCTCGGGAATTGACGAGAAAGCACTTGCGGGAAAGCCGAGATCGCCTTGGCGGCTTCCTGGTGGGAATTCATCCTCCCGGACGAATTCCCGCGAGGTCCGCGACTATTTATCCCGAAGATCCTCCTTCGACGAGCCCGACCCTTGGGGGATCCTCCACCGGGAGAGATTCCCCGGCTCCGGGGAACAATTATATCCGCGCCCCCCAGGAAATCCCGGCCTTCCTCGGGGAAATCGGGATCGACCGGGAAAGGGAAATCTCGGATAAAGTTTGGCCGCGGTGTCGCCTCGCCCGGAGGAACCTCGATTTCCCTGGAAGAGGGAAAAGAGCACCTCTCTCGAGGAGACCTCCTCTTCTTCCGGGAAAAAAAAAAAAAATAATAATGAAAAAAAAAAACCGCAAGGATGGAAAAATCCGCGAAAGTCCTTAAGCGCGTTACTTCGGCCAACTTTTCGCCGCGAGAACTTTTGTTTCCCTCCCGTCTCGGGGACGACGGAATCCGTCGCGACGCCCAGTCGGGAGACTCCTAACGAGGGGACGCCTTTTAATCAGCCGTCGCGCGAGAGATACTTTTAATACTCCGATATATCCTTACCTATCGCCCATCTCGACGTGAGAAATGGTCCCTGGAAGAGATTGCAGGAATTTTGCAACTTGAGAAATTTATTCCTCGACCTTGGGCTAATTGACGGAAGGCCGAGTGAAATTACCGTAAGTTTAGCCGAAGAGGTACTTCGTCAAAAAGAGGAGAAAAAAAATAAATGAAAAAAAAAATATGAATCGGGAATCCAAATTCGGTATTTTCGGGGCACCGATGTCGGCGTATCGTCGCATTCTCGAGAAATCAGCTCGGAGGATGATCTCTCGTTGGACTATGTGCCGGTCGTAATTGTCTCGTGCATTGCACTACTCGCGGCACTTCCACTGACGAGCATTAACGCGGGGAAGTAGAAAGGAGCGACCGAGAGAGAGGGAGCGAGGCGCGCCGCGGTGGGTGGGAGAGAGACGCGCCGAGTCCCCCGGCGTTTGTTCGCGGTCCATTAAAAACGCGTCCGTTTTATTTGACGGCCAAGAGAGGAGGGACGAGCTTTGAAAGCGACGCGTCCCGGCGTCGCGACGGCCGGCGAGTCGATACTTCGAATAATCGCCGGATTCAAAAAATCCAAAAGACGTCGAGGTGGGAAATTAATTTCAAGAGAAGAAAAAGGAAAAAAAAAATTCTTAAAGATGTTCGGAAAAAACACCGTTTCTTGATGTGAGATGCAAACGAAAAGGTCTTACTCTGCACCGAATTTGGAGATGCGGTTGCGGAGTGGGACCGATCCTGGGTGAAAATCCCCGGCACGTCCACTCGAAGTCACCTGTTATCTCCGGGACAATTTGACAGAAGTTTATCGCACGGTAAATCGCTCCCAAAGTCGTTAACGCTTCGCTACAATCGAGCCATAAATCCCTCTCCGCGTTTCCTCGGAGCTTTTCGCTCCTATGCTCGACTCATGTATGCCAAATACGTCAAGGATGTCGAGGTCGACGAGTCGAGGTCCAGCCAATGACCCAGTCATCCCGGTCTCTCTGGAGTCTCTCCGTCGGTACCGAGCCCAGGTTTCCATGATTTAAGCTGAAGTGAAAGACGTCGAGGAACTTGATCGACGTCGGTAAAGAAGATTATTTTACATACCTACGATGCCGACGTTCATTTTTATATCGACAGCTGTATCGAATTACATTGGGTATTGTACTAAATAGCATACTCCGCCTGTCGTTTTCGCGCAATAATTCTAAAGAAATCCAAGTAAAACTCCAGAAATCCTCTGGATTCATGGTTCCGAGGCCCTAATTGACTGCAGAGGGACCCCCTGCGCCATCTGTGATCTCCGTGTCAACTAAATTTCCACTCCAAGACCTGGTATTACCATCATTTTATCACAGCAGCGCGTAAGACACTTTTTTCCCCTTTATCCCGTTCAAACGCGAGATTCTCGATTACCAGAGTGTCCTAAACAGTCGTACAATTGTGCCCATAATTACGAAAGTGGTCTGAGTCATATATTGTTTCGAAATTACATTGAATTAATTTCGTTTGAAATAATATGGCGTGAAATAACTGATAAACTCATTTTTTTTTTAATTTTGACTTAGACCACTTTCATAATTATGGGCACAATTGTCCTGACCCTTTCGCTACTCATATAAGAGCCTTCAGTAATTATAAATCGATCGAAATATGATCCAATACCCTTAAAAATAGTGTTTTATTCGAATGGACCGCTTTGAAGGGGTGTTTAACTTCACCTTAAACCCCGGGAGTAACCGCGCGTGAAAATAATCAACGGGGGATTTTAAAAGCCAGGGAAAATATATAAAAATCCGTCCCATTTCATCATTCCCAGGAAACGTCACTCGAGGATGAGTCTTTCCCAGGGTCCTGGACTTCCTCTCTTCCGTCGATCATCTCGCGAAGGTTGTCCAAATAATTGGACCGGATCGGCGGTAAACACCCGGTCGCGATTCCTCCAGGTTCGACACGTACGAGCTCTCGTCACCACGTGCCCCGTGGAGACGGCTCTATAAATAAAGAGCCTTCCTCCTCGAAAGGCTCGTAGGTGCCACCTACACTAACCTTCCGGCCTCCCTCCGACGTCTGGCGGAGGTTTATTCAGGATTTCCTGGCTTTCGCGGGAGTTCCGATACTCCTCGATTTCCCGCGAGGGCGCCCAAGTGTGGGTGCAGCTCGTCGCTCGTTCTCGCCATCTCTCTCTCTTCTCCTCTTTTATACACTTTTTTTTGTCCAACATTTTTCTTGCCCCCTCCCTTTAATTCCTCCACGTCCCCTTTCCTGTCTCCACCTCCCCGGCGACGTGCTCCCGTCGTTTCCCGTATTTCCTGGGATTATCACTAACAAGGAAGATACCTGAGGTGTCCCCCTCCAATTTTGCTCATTTTTAAATATGTTATAGAGGACTAAAATCTAAGGGACCCGTGTTTTTTTTTTTATCGGCGGATAAACACTTTTAGGGGGTGAAATCAGGCTTCAAGGTTGGCCGTGCAAGGGGGTGAGTTGGTTGTTTCATATAGAAGCACTCGACCGATTTTCATGAAACAACCGTCAAAATGTAGGGAATGAAGAATTATGAAACATGCTTTTGGATTTTTTGGAAAAAATTCATTTTTAAGGGGTGAGCCACCCCTTGGAATACTTCTTTTACCCCTTACGCGAGCAGTAATTGCTCTATCCAAATGAAACTTGGTTAATTTATAGACCAGAACAATACAAAAAAAGTTTCATTTGGATAGAACAATTACTGCTCGCGTAAGGGGTAAAGGAAGTATTCAAAGGGGTGGCTCACCCCTTAAAAATGAATTTTTCCGAAAAATTCCAAATGCATGTTTCATAACTCTTCGTTCCCTACATTTTGACGGTTGTTTCATGAAAATCGGTCGAGTGCTTCCATATGAAACAGCCAACTCACCCCCTTGCACGGCCAACCTTGAAACCTGATTTCATCCCCTAAAAGTGTTTATCCGCCGATAAAAAAAAAAACACGGGTCCCTTAGATTTTAGTCCTCTATAACATATTTAAAAATGAACAAAATCGGAGGGGGACACCTAAGGTACCTTTTTTGTAAGTGGCCGATCTACGACACGTGATCGATCATTTCGATTTCCCTTCTTCACGTTGGATTTTTCATCCCTGGTGGGTTTATTTCATTTGATATATTCAAGGTAGGGTCCCTTTGGCCTCCCCGAGAGATCCTTAAAGTAACCAGACTGGATGCGATCCTCTTACCTCTTGACTCTGGGGGGTCCTTGCTCGAGGGTCCTGCTTTGGTCCCTCGAATCCTTCGTAAAGGGCCTCGCGAGATGCGTCTTCCTGCCTGGGACATCCTGGGATGCTGGTCTCTCAGGTGGACCGAGAGCTGCCGAAAGGAGCAAGGATGCCTGGAAGGGCTCGGGCTTCGCTAATGGATCCCGAGGGATCCCTAATGGCCTACGACTTAACCGCCTCGCTGTCTCCTCCTTCTCGGGTTTCCGATCGCCCGCTAATTACGGGATAATTCCTCGCCGATTATTTATCGACGCGGATCACTCGAGGATGCCTTCCCGGACTGCCGGGAAAGATTATTTGCCGAGGAAATCATTCGGAGGAAGGATTGTAAGGAAGAAGGACCTAGGCGCGAGTCGGTGTCAGCGAATCAGTGAACTGATAATAGATAAAAATTAATTAATAAGGAGGTGGTCACGAAAAAAAAATTGTAAAGATGGAGTTAGGACTCTCAAGGACTGATAAGGACCGAGAATAATATTTTTTAACACTAGATTTACGGGACGCATTTCCACGCATGTCGAATTTCACGAGGAAAGTGACATAGACCGTTCGCATTTTTTATTTACCATGTGTACTGACTTTTATTCATTTATTAGGGAATGATATTTGATGCATGAACGAAAACATTCATTTTCATAGTTAGCCAATTTGAAATTTCATTGTAATAATGAAATTTCAAATTGGCTAATTATGAAAATTAATGTTTTCGTTCATGCGTCAAATTGACGCGTGTCCTGTATATGAGAAATGTTTTTAACGTGGGGGTAATCATCTTCTGGCGCGAGTATGATTACAAGTAGACTTTCAAGATATGGATAGAATTACTAAGGTCCATTCTTGGTAGATTTTTTATTTGCATCCTACAATCGGTAAGCTATTTTGAAGGGGATTATCTTGATTTTCCAGGACTCGAAAGGATCGGGATCGAAGGGCGCGCAACGAATCAATTAGTTTGGTAATTACTCCTTGCTCCTGGGACCGGTTTCCCATGGTCCTGGCACGGTCCATGGGATGCTGCCAGGTTGGATTAATTTAATCCCCGCGTAATTCGAACACAGGTGCATTTAACTCGGACACGTCCGATGAAAGGCTCCGCCGCCGTGCTCGCGAGGATTATTCCGCCTGTTCGTACCTTCCTCAAGGACGAAGACAAGGAGCAGAGATATCCATACGTCTCCTGGAAGGATGGAGCAATGGATCGCGGCCAATTAAGTGTACAGGAGTGCAACAATGCGCCGCAGTTGCAATGGCTGCTCTTTGTGGGGAAAGGATGCATAAAGGACGGGGCACTGAATTAATTGGACGTGCGGATACTCCGAGGATTCCGGGACGGGAAATGGACGGAGAGTGTCCTGGATTCCGGGTTTTTGCGCCCCCCCATTGTCCCCGGGTCTTCTTATTAAGGGGTAATTAATTCCGCGGCCGAGTAACGAGGTAAATAAGGGAAGGTAATTCTATGGCGCAAAGTAAGGGCGGATCGACGTGGGAAAATTGGGGTAAAAGGATATTTAAGGGCGGAATAAAATAGAATAATGGGAGAATATTCTATTTGAAATAAGAATTTCCGGACTTGGGGAAATTAAGGAGATTTAAGGAATAATATAAAAAAAATTGACGATCGCCGGAAAATCTATGCGTGGATTTATTTTCGATGTGCAAAGTATG